>NC_045543.1:12880842-13180842 GCF_009769535.1 Thamnophis elegans | reverse complement strand
GACTGCCTGGGTGGTTGTGGCTAGGTGGTCATGTGACCGGGTGGTCATGGCCAATTTAGCAGTCCATTAAACAATGCACACAAATTAAACTTTAATTTGTTATGTTTCTGGGTGGAAAGCAGGTTAGCGAAGGGACGCGGGTGTCCCCTTCCTCTCTCTCTCCCTCCCTCTCCAAAAATGGGCCCATTTTTGGCCTCCTCGGCCTTCAGAAGGTGGGTGGGGGCCGGAGGGTAGGTGGGGCAATGGGAGTGGGGCAGCCTTGTGGTCCCTCGTCAGTGGTGAGTTTCAAAAAAATTTGGAACCTACTCTGTGCGTGTGGCCTCCTTTGTGGGAGTGGCTTGCCGGCCATGTGACCTGGTAGGAGTGGCTTGCCAGTCAATCTCTCTCTCTCTCTCTCTCTCTCTCTCTCTCTCTCTCTCTCTCTCTCTCTCTCTTTCCTTCCTTTTGTGTCCCTTTTTTCTTTTTTTCTTTTATCTCTCTCTCACTCTTTTTCTTTCTTTTTTTCTTCTTTATTTTTTTTCTATTTTTCTTTTATTTCTTTTTTTCTTTTTTTTCTCCTTTTTTCTCTTTTTTCTTTCTTTCTTTCTTTCTCTTCTCTTTTTTTTTCTTTTCTTTCTTTTTTCTTTCTTTCTTTATTCCTTCCTTCCTTTCTCTCTCTCTCTCTCTTTCTCTCTCTCTCTGTCAGTCTGTCTGTCTGTCTGTCTCTCTCTCTGTGTGTATGTGTGTGAGTGTGTGTGTGTGTGTGTGTGTCAGTGGTGGGTTTCAAAAATTTTGGAACCTACTCTGTGGGTGTGGCCTGCTTTCTGGGTCCACTGGTGGAACTTCTTCTAACCGGTTCAGTAGATTTGATGAACCGGTTCTACCGAATAGGTGCGAACTGGTAGGAACCCACCTCTGTCCCTCGTGGTTAATGGCTTCACTGGGCCGTATCCAGCCCCTGAGCCATAGTTTGAGGATTCCTGCCATAGGCTAGCGTTTTTCAAATTGGTCCATAGAGCCCTAGCTTTCTGTGAGAATTTTGATAGGGTTCCATGAGACAGTAAAAATTTCACTCAAACACAGTCACTTTTCTTTCATTTGACCTTTGCCTCTTGATTGGGCAAAATTCTGAGAATTTTTGTTTTAAAACAGTTTTCACAGCCAGGAAAAGTTTAAAAATCTCTGTTAGAGGAGTCAAGCCTCTGTGGAGAATTTCCCTTTCATTACATCTCCCAATACATGGGAACTATCAAGAGGCGTTCTCTGTTTTTATATGGTGGATAGACAGATTCAACACTGAATAAGTCATACTGAAGGTAACTGGGCTCCAAAATTATACAGAGCTTTATAAGGAATAACCAACACGTTATATTGGAAACAAACTGACAATTGTTTCCCCAAGATGGCGGCGCGTTTAGACGCTGCGGCTTTAAGCTCCTGGTGCCACAGTATAGTTAGGCAAAAACTAGTCTATACCCACACGGAGTTATTAAAAATTAGATCTTCTAGTCGACTAGATATTACCAGCGACTTCCAGCAGTCTCATAATATTCCGAAGTGACATAGTAAGACTGCCAGGCTCTCTCCATGGATCGTTGTTGGGCACAGGAGGCGGAGAAGAGAGCGAAAGCAGAAGCGGGGATGCAGAGCTGGTTTGCTAGTTGGTTACAGAAGCAGACCAGCATTACCAAGCATTTTTCTAACCAGCTCTAGATCCTTTGTCCACAAAACTGATGAACTAGAGCTATGGATGGCAGCGAATAAGCTCATTCGTGACTGCTGTGTGATGATCATCACAGAGACCAGGCTTCATCCACTTGTACCGGATGCGTCAATGGAGCTAAACTAACCACACCACACACCGCTTTGGCAGAAACAGCAACTCTGGTAAAAGCAAAAGTGGAGGACTTTGTATTTACACACATAATAACTGGTGTACTAACAGTAGAGTTGCTTATACTCACTGTTCTGCAGATGTGAATTCTTAACTGTCATTTGTCGGCCATTTTATTTACCTAGAGAGATATCTGTTATAGTTATCACTGCTGTCTATATTCTACCTGATGCAAATGTTAGCGCAGCGCTCTCTAAGATACATGACGCCATTGAGAGGCAGCAGCAAACTTACCCTGAGGGCGCTTTTATCGTGCCTGGGGATTTTAATCAAGCCAGTCTAAAGTCTGTTCTCCCTAAGTTTGTGCAGTATGTGCAGTGTACCACCAGAGGTAAGAATACTTTGGAACGACCTCCCCGTGGAGATCCGGACCCTTACTACCCTCCCGGCCTTCCGCAAAGCCACCAAGTCCTGGCTGCTCCAGCAGGCCGGGGGGCTTGTGAAATATCCAGCCCCACAGAAATTGTGAATGTTGTGGGTTTTTAAGTGTTGTCTTGTTTATTTATCCTCTTCCCTGTTTATTGTAAGCCGTCCGGAGTCCTTCGGCAGTGGGCAGCATACAAGACCAATAAAACTAAACTAAACTAAACTAAACTACTCTAGAGACCATATGTACTCAAACTTAAGACAGGCATATAGAGCAATTCTCCTCTCCCATCTGGGTACATCTGACCACATCTCTCTGCTACTGTGCCCAAAGTATATCCCCCTTGGGAAAAGGATATGACCAGTCTTGAAAACTGTCAAAATCTGGCCGGAGAGAGCACTCTGCCAGTTGCAGGACTGCTTTGAGACTACCGAGTGGAGTATATTTGAACATTTGGAGCTGCAAGACTTCACTGACACTGTACTCTCATACATTAAAACATGCACAGACAATGTAACAGTGAATAAGCGCATCAGAGTTTACAGTAATCGTAAACCATGGATGTCAGCAGAGGTACAATCACTTCTGAGAGCCCAAAACTCCACCTTCAAGGCAGGAAATGAAGGCAAATACAATGAAGCCAGGGCAAACTTGAGAAGAGGCATTAAGGCGGCTAAACAGAAATACAAACCAAAGGTAGAGACGTATCTGGAAGATAATAACTCAAGACAGGTGTGGCAGGGGCTACAACACTAACCAACTATAAGGGCAATACGAAAAAAATAGCCAATGCTAATGCCCTGCTAATAGAGGAGCTAAATAGCTTCTTCACCCACTTTGAGATCAAAAGATCAGTCTCTGTGGCTCTAGCCCAAAGACCCTCTGACCTCCAGCCACTCACCCTGGATGAACATCAAGTGATAGCTGAGCTGAAGGCTGTAAATCCCAACAAAGCTGCAGGTCCAGACTGGGTGTTGGGGACAGTGGTAAAAACCTGTGCTGACCAATTAACAGGGGTCCTGACAAGGATTTTTAACCTCTCCCTGCAACGGGCTAGAGTCCCATCCTGCTTGAAAGCAGCCACAATTATCCCAGTTCTGAAGAAAGCAACCATAAAAAACTTGAATGACTATAGACCCATTGCACTGACATCTAAAGTGATAAAGTGCTTTGAGAGACTGGTCCTAAAACACCTCAGGTCCTGTCTTCCACCAAATTTGGATCAACACCAGTTTGCTTATAGAAGCAACAGGTTGACAGGGGACGCCATCACCACTGCTCTACATAGTGCACTGAGTCACCATGAGAAATCTGGGAATTATGTCAGAATGCTTTTTATAGACTATAGCTTGGCCTTTAACACCATCTTACCAGGAATTAAAAAGTTGACTGACCTGAATTTCCCTCCCCTCACTTGTGAATGGATCAAAACTTCCTGATGGATCTTCCACAAACAGTAAGGGTTGGGTCCTTTACATCTTCCACGCTGAAGCTCAACACAGGCTCCCCTCAGGGCTGTGTGCTCAGCCCATACCTGTACTCGCTGTACGTATACATATGACTGCATATCCTCTGATCCATCCAACATCATAATAAAGTTTGCAGATGACACAACAGTGCTGGGTCTCATAACTGGAGGGGATGAATCAGCTTACAGGGAAGAAGTCCAGAAGGTATCTGCATGGTGCTCAAGAAACAACTTACATCTAAATACTAGTAAGACAAAGGAGATGGTGCTAATTTCTGGAAGCAAGAGAGGAACCTGCCCCACTGTATATTGAGGGGGGCTGTGTGGAGGGGGTTTCCTTTTTTAAATTCTTGGGAGTGCTTATTAGACAAGATCTCACCTGGAAAAACAATATGTCTCTGGTGATTGGAAAGGCCCAGCAGAGACTTCATTCCTTAGATTCCTGCGAAAAAATCAGGTGGAACAACGGCTGATGACCTCTTTCTATCGGTCCACCATAGAAAGTGTCCTCACATATTGTATTACAGTATGATATGCTGGTTTAACAACTGCAGACAGCAAGGCGCTACAGAGAGTGATCAATTTGGCACAAGAAACTGTAAGTTTTTATAGTAAACCGCTGTCAAGCCATCTGTACCTGGTGCTTTCCCTGACTTTAATTGCTTAATTACCTGCAGGATTTCCCCCGAGGTTATTGGTTGATTCAATTTTTGCCTGTGTTCTTCTCTAACTGAAGGTATTTTCTCTTTGTCTAAATATTTGTCTATGTCTAAACCATTAATTTTATCCCCTTTATACAGTTCTGTAAAAAATTCCCAGAAAGCCTTTTGAATCTCTTCCTGTTGAAACACCTCCTTCCCTCTGTAAATCAGTTTAGATATATTTCGAGTTTTCCTTTTTTTCCTAATCTGATAAGCTAACCATCTGCCAGGTTTGTTTGCATTACAAAAAGTATTGTGTTTTGCATATAATAAATTAGTAGCTACCTGGTCAGAGATCAACATGTCAAATTGAGATTTTAATATGTTAATAGCTTCCTTAACCTTGTATCGTCTGGGTTCATTGTTAACTCCAGCTCTTTTCTCTTAATTTCCTCTTCCAGTTCTGTTCGTTTTAACCCTTGCTTATTTCTATGTGTTTTATTTATATTCATCAAAACTCCTCTCATATATGCTTGCTTGCGTCCCATACAAATTCCATAGATGTACCCTTATTCATATTCAAAACAAATATTCAGATAGTAATTTTTTACAATCATTAATATACTTTTCATATCTAAATAAGTTTTCATTCAATCTCCAAGACCTTCTTGCCTGCACTACCCTTCCCAACTCCATCCAAACTGGGTTGTGGTCCGAAAGGACCCTAGCTGCAATCTTTGTTTTCTTGACCCTAGAAAGCAAATCATTAGTGGTTAGGATAAAATCAATCCTTGAAAGGGATTGATGCCTGTCCGAGAAGAAAGTGAAGTCATATTCCTCTGCATTTCTTTCTCGCCAAATATCTCTCAATTCAAAATCATCCATAATGTCAAAGAAAGATTTGGGTAACTTTGCTCGCATCTTGGTATTTAGGCGGGAAATCTTCTTATCTCTCTTAGTGTCTATCACTCCATTCCAGTCACCCAATAGTATACAGGAACTATAGTCCCACTGTACTAATTTAGCATGAAGATTTCTATAGAATCTATCTTGCTGTTGATTGGGAGCATAAATTCCCAAAAGTAATGTCTTTTTCCCTTCTAAGATTAAGTCTAAAGCAATATATCTTCCGAAGGGATCTGCTTCTATTAATTCAGCTTTCATATCTTTTCTTAAGTATACAACTATACCATTCTTCTTTTCCATAGCAGAAGCTGCAAAATGTTGACCAAGTTTTGAGTTGATCAAATATTTTTGATCAGTTGACTTGATATGAGTTTCTTGCAAACAAATTACATCGTTCTTAAACTGTTTGAGATAATGAAATATTTTCTTCCTCTTCTGTGGGGAATTCAGTCCGTTGACATTCCATGTTAAAATCTTAGTTGTCATCTTTGGTTGGTTGAAGCATTTTTAGAGCTTCCTGCACGGCCTGTTTAACCTTAGGTCTAGCTCCTCCCACTGCTTCCAGATTTGTTATTGTAGTTCCTTGATCGATGGCCGATGATTGTTGATGCTGTTGCTTTTTAGCTTGTTTATCCATACGTCTAGTAGTCATGCGGCTAGGTCTTAGTTCCATAGCACCTTGCACTTCTAGAGAAGAGAGATGCTCCATCTTGTCTGGATGGAATAATTCTCTTAGAGAATTATTTAATATGATCCAAACGGAAGGTAAAGTCCCTCCATCTTGGAAGACAGCGTTTATATCTTTGATACCCAAAGAAGATCAAGATACTACTCAACCCAAAAATTATAGACCTATTTCATTACTGAATGTAGATTATAAAATTTTTACTAAAATATTAGCAAATAGGTTAATGTTGGTCATTCAACAATTGATACATATGGACCAAACAGGTTTTATACAAGGGAGACAGATGAAAAGTAATGTTAGATTAATTATTAATGCATTAGAATATTTGGGAAAGAACAACCAGATCCCTGCTGCGTTTATATTTTTGGATGCTGAGAAGGCCTTTGATCGAGTTAACTGGCAATTTCTGCTGAAGATACTGCAAAAAATGCAGATAGGAGATAATTTTTTACAGTCAATTAAAGCAATATACCAACAGCAAACAGCACAAATTATAGTCAATGGAAATTTAACAGACTCTTTTCAAATTGGAAAAGGTACAAGACAGGGCTGTCCTTTGTCCCCATTATTGTTTATTATAACTTGGAAGTATTGTTGAATAAAATACGGGGCTTGGATGGTTTAAAAGGGATCAAGATTAGGCAGCAAGAATATAGAGTCCGCGCTTTTGCGGATGATTTGGTCATAATATTGGAACAACTGCAGGAATCCAGTATGGTTTTAATGAATACGATTAATCAATATGGTCAAGTGTCGGGTTTTAAAATAAACTTAGGAAAATATTAGCTATAAATATGAATATTAAACAAAAGGAAGAATTAGGAGTGATGCTAGGATGTGAGGTAGTTAAAAAAGTCAAATATCTTGGAGTTAACATTTTAACTTCAAATGGGAAATTATATAAGCATAATTATGAACCACTTTGGCATAGCATACAGACAGAGATGAAAAAATTGGAGAAATTGCACTTATCTTTGCTGGGTAGGATAGCGGCAGTGAAAATGAACATTTTACCAAAATTTTTATTTCTTTTCCAAATGTTACCTATACTTAAAAAGATGCGAACCTTTTAGAATGGCAGAAGGGTATCAACAAATTTGTGTGGGCAGGAAAGAAGCCGAGGGTAAAGATGAAAATAATGCAAGATGTACGTGAGAGAGGAGGATTGAAACTACCTAATTTAAAACTATATTATGATGCAGTGGCATTATCTGTAATTAGTGATTGGACTCATTTAACCAATGATAGAATATTGAATATTGAGGGACACGATCTGGTATTTGGTTGGCATGCTTACCTGTTATTCAACAAAAAATTGGATAAGAATTTTAAAAGTCATATTTTAAGAAATGCTTTATTGCGGGTTTGGAAGAAATACCAATATAAATTAAATGACAAGATACCCATGTGGGCAATTCCTAGACACGCAATTGAAAATATGAATACAGCACAAAAACAGGACAGAATTACTTACAGACAGCTTCTTACCTCGGAAAGGGGGGTATTACAATTAAAATCTTTAGAGGTATTAAAAGAGGAGAAGGTAGTTCAAACATGGTTTCAGTATGGGCAATTACAGGCTAGGTGGAAAATAGATCAAAAAATTGGTTTTATCCAAGTTGAGGATAATCTGTTTAAACAAATAAGAGATCAAAGCTTAATGCATATAAAGAGGATATATAATGTATTAATACAGATGGATTCGGAAACAGAATTAGTTAAAGATTGTATGATAAAATGGGCTCAAAATATTGAGGAACCAATAATGTTGGATACATGGGAAAGAATCTGGGTAAGAAATGTGAAATTTACACAAGCTCAAAATCTGAGAGAAAATTTTTACAAGATGTTCTATAGATGGCATTTAGATCCTAAAAAGTTGGCTTCTATGTATCCGAATGTACAGCCTAAATGTTGGAGGTGTGGTTCTCTCGATGCTACATATTATCATATATGGTGGACCTGCCAAAAGGTTAAGGCATTTTGGATAAAAATATGGTGGGTCATGCAAAATGTTTTTAAAAGAAGGATAAAGTTTAGTCCTCAGTTATTTTTACTAGGTATATGTACTGACTTTACAGTGGTAGAGACCAATTTGATTCTGCACCTGATAACTGCAGCAAGACTGTTGGTGGCGCAATATTGGAAGAAGGAAGACTTGCCTACAATCCAAGAATGGACATTGAAAGTAACAAACTTAGCCGAGATGGCTAAAATATTGGCATATCTCAAAGATCATTCAAATGAGATATATAAACGAGACTGGAAAAAATGGATTGACTATATACAAAATAAATACGGGACTAAGAAATTCCAGTTAGCCTATGCTTAAGATCAGAAATGATTTAAACTGTTAAAAGTCAGTTCAGTAAGAAGAAGCTAAGGTCAATCTAGAATGTCATTAATTTCTTTATTTCTTTTTTCTCAATAGATTTTAGACTGTGTTAGTTAAAAATCCATACCGTGTACGGGTTCTGGGAAGTCGGGGGGGGAAGGAGGAGGGGGGGTGGGGGGGTGGAGGGAGGGAGGGGCACACACAACAAAAAAAATTGTACTTCAATATCTTAATGATTGACAAATGATGACATATTTGTGTTTTTTTTTTAAAGAAAAATAAAAAAGTTCTGTTTAAAAAAAAAATTGGCACAAGAAACCATTGATTGCCCTCTGACACCACTGGATGAATTGCCAGGTCTCACTGCTTTAGCAGAGTAAGGAAGATACTCAGAGATGATTCACACCATGGTCAGTGTCTCTTTGCACTTCTACCATCAGGCAGAAGACATCAAAGTATAGCCAGCCGAACAAACAGGTTTAAAGATAGTTTCTATCCTTGGGCTGTGAGACTTTTAAATAAAACCACAATCACTCCATGCACACGCTAGTTTTTTTCATTTTCTTTCTTTTTTCGTTTCTGTTATAATTTTGCACCTGTGAGGTTAAAACCAATTTCATTGTATTTAAGTACAATGACAATAAAGATTATACTTATACTTACTTATACTTACTTAATTAAGTTCTCCTAATGGAACATAGTTTTTTATAACAGTGAAGTCAAATGGCAGTTACAGGTATGGATAAATAGTTGTTTGTTACCTGTGGTCAGTGGTGGGTTTCAATTTTTTTTAGAACCTCTTCAGTAGGTGAGGCCTGCTTTGTGGAAATGGTGTGCCAGCCATGTGACCAGGTGGGAGTGGCTTGCCATCCATGTGACTGGGTGGGCATGGCCAACTTGTAAAACTTGCAAGTCTTAAAGCTGTCAAGTTACAAGACCCTTGCACCTCTAACCCTTTAGGAAAAAAAAACCCCAGGGGTGTTCAAACTTGACAGAGTTAAGACTTGTGGACTTCAACTCCCAGAATTCCTCCTCCAGTCATGTTGGCTCAGGAACTCTGGCATTGAAGTGTGCAAGTCTTAAAGCTGTCAAGTTACAAGACCCTTGCACCCCTAACCCTTTAGGAAAAAAAACCCAGGGGTGTTCAAACTTGACAGAGTTAAGACTTGTGGACTTCAACTCCCAGAATTCCTCCTCCAGTCATGTTGGCTCAGGAACTCTGGCATTGAAGTGTGCAAGTCTTAAAGCTGTCAAGTTACAAGACCCTTGCACCCCTAACCCTTTAGAAAAAAAAACCCCAGGGGTGTTTGAACTTGACAGCTTTAAGACTTTAAGGTTTAGATAGGACTCTTAGAGGCAGGCAGGGCAATTGGTGAGCCAGCCAATCAATGAGTGGTGAGTGGGGAAAGCGTGGTGCAGACGGACGGGGGAAGAGAGCTGGAACCGGTTCTAAACGGCACAGTAGATTTGTGGAACCTCTTTTATAGAAGAGGTGAGAACTGGCAGGAACCCACCCCTGCTGTTGGTCTTCAAGGAACGCTTCATATAAGGCAAACTGAAGGAGGCCAATAAAGATATGATTAGTGTGAGTGATTATGTTCATTACCATTTGTTTAATGACTGTTTGAAGTTACAATGGCCCTGAAAAAAGTGACTTATGACCGTTTTTCACACTTCCAACTGTTGAAGCATCCCCATGGTCGCATGATCAAAATTCAGACATTTGGCACCTGACTCATATTTATGATGGTTGCACTGTCCTGGGTTCATGTGATCCCCTTTTGCAACCTTCTGACAAGCAAACTCAAGAGGAAGTCAGATTCACTTAACAACTGTGTTGCTAACTTAACAACTGTCGTGATTCACTAAACAAGTGTGTCAAAAAAGGTAGTAAAATGGGGAATATTTCACTTAACAAATGCCTCACTGAGCAACAGGAATTTTGGACTCAATTGTGATTGTAACTTGAGGATTACCTGTAGCACATTAGCCAAAGCAAAGAAAAGACACTACTGGCCATGCCTCCACTTGATCCTCAAGTTAGAATAAGTTATGAAACCAGGAAAGACCCTGTTACATGCTGCCGTTGTGGAGCAGCACAACTCCTTCCAGAGTCTAAGTTGGTATTTAACAGATTAACAGAGTTGGAAGGGACCTTGTAGGTCATCTAGTCCTACACTCAAGAAGGAGACCTTACACCATTTCTGACAAATGGCAGTCCAATCTCTTCTTGAAAGCCTCCAGTGATAAAATTCCCACAACTTCCGAAGCCAAGCTGTTCCATTGCTCTCACTGTCAGAAAATTTCTCAGTATTTTTACATTGAATCTTTCCTTGATCAGTTTCCATCCATTATTCTTTGTCTGGCCTTCAGGAGCTTTGGAAAACAGGTTGACCACCTGTTTTCCAGGTGGCAGCCCCTGAAATATTGGAACATTGCTATCATGTCTCCTCTGATCCTTCTCTTCACTAGACTAGCCGTGCCCAGTTGCTGTAACAGCTCATCAGTCTCCAGTTTAGTCTCACTAATCCTGATTTCTCTTCTCTTTTCTCTTTTGACGGCACTCATTTGTCCATCGCGGTTTTGTCGGCACACATATGTCAATCGCACATTTGTTGGTAAACCCAACTGGGTATCATCTGCATATGGATATCTCACATTGACCTAACATAAAAGTAAACCAGCAGCTACTTCCAGATGTTCAGTAAAAGGAGGAGGGGGGATGACAACTGAGCCCTGGATTTCCCTTACCTTATTTTAATGATATAGTCAATTTTGAAATATTTCCAGGCAAAAGGAAGAAAGAAAAGCATGCAACAGAGTGTCCATAAATGCACTCTTAATACTGTTTGTTGAAGTACACTGATTGACAAGATATTTTTTCTAGGTCTGCCCATTTTAAAAGCAGTCCTTTTAGGTTGACAGTGATGAAAAATTCTTTTGGACTGGAAAAACCAAACAACTAATCTAGTTAGTTCTCCAAGAAGGCTTGGGCCAAGATAAATTTTTAATTGGAAATTTAAAATGGCTCCCACCGGTTGTTTTCTTTGTTATTTACAGGAAATAGGGGTCATTATAACGAATAATGGCTGAATAATCGTATTATTTTTTTCACTGGAGAAATCGCTCATCCATCGGTTTCTTTTTCTTGAAAACGGCGTTTTACTGAGTATAAAAATGAATATATTGTAGTTAATGATTGAAGAAATGTTTACTTTGCTTTCCCACCTGCCAAATAAGTTATAAGCAACTCAAATCAACTTGTGAATATATATGAATGAAAACATAAGGTAAGTTTTCAATCATTAAAGCACGTTTTCAAAACAAGCAGTCAAAATGGTCAAATAAAATTAAACAATAATGAAACCAAACATTTGTTTTAAAGGAAATACATATGAGAGAGAGGGAGAGAGGGAGAGGGAGAGAGAACAAACACAGAGAACAAACACAGATAAAGGGGAAGATCATTTCCTTGGGGTCAAAAATTGCTAACAAAATATTGTAGAGATTACAAAGGACAGACATATTTATATGACTAGGGATGAGATGGGTGAAAAATACATTTTTGTTTAAACATATCCAATTATCTATTTGTTTATTTTCTAAACTACTCAACTTTAAACCATTCTGGGCAACTTCACAAAGTTAAAAAAAACATCAGAAATTTCATTTTTTTAAAAAACCCTAAACTTCTATAAAATCTACAATGTCTGAATGCAGCTACTGATCTGTGCCCATACTTTCCTAAAATGGGTAGAATATGAAGAAGGTTCATGAAAGTGAACTTAGAGGTCTCTGTAAGTACCTTACAAGCTCATGAGAACTTGTAAATGGATTCAGAAACTGGATGGGGAAAAAAACTTCAAAGGCTTGATCCGGTAGTTAAGGCACCAGGCTAGAAATCAAGTGAGTTCTAGTCCTGCCTTAGCCATGAAAGCCAGCTGGGTGACCTTAGACCAAGTCACTTTTTCTCAATCCATCGTACCTCATAGGATTGTTGATGTGAGAAAAATAGGAGGAGGAAGGTGTGTTGGATATGCTCACAGCCTTGAGTTATTTGTAAAAATAATAAAGGCAGGATGCAAACAAATAAATATTGTTGAAAAGAACAGCAAACAAAACTGAACCAGCAGTTTTATATTGCTTATGTCTTCAACAAACCATGTACCGTAGCTGTCAATTAGAATATTTTTCATGAGTCTTTCTCCTTGTTTTTGATTCATCTGTTCCCACCAGCTCTTCACACAGAAATATAATTCCTAACAATAATTAGGATCCAACAAGAAGTTGAATTCCATGGTTTTTTTTCTTTTTATATCACTACAGCAATTGTTTACGATGTCAAATATACAGAGCCTACAACATGCCCAGAATTAAAGCAATGCACTTCAAATATATCCAATATGCCAATTACCTCCAACAGACCTATTAGATCCCACAGATTAGGCCTCCTCCGAATTCCATCTACTGGCCAATGCCGATTGGCCACCACCCGGAGGAGGGTTTTCTCTGTGGCTGCTCCGGCCCTCTGGAACGAGCTCCCCGTGGAGATTCGGACCCTCACCACCCTTCAGGCTTTCTGCAAAGCCCTTAAAACCTGGTTGTTCCGACAGGCCTGGGGCTGACAGATTCCCTGGCCCCGCTCGAATTGTGTGGTTGTTGAGTGTTTTTAAATTGTTTGTAGTTGTTTGTCCGTTGTTCCTCTTGTTTGTATTCCCCCCCCTAATTTTGGTTTGTGAGCCGCCCTGAGTCCCTCTGGGAATAGGGCGGCATAGAAATCCAATAAATCAAATCAAATCAAATCAATATTAGGGAATAATTCACCTAAAGATATGAATACTAGAAAAACATATCCAAAAAATTGTCTTCCTAAAGAAAAGTTGCTTGAAATAATATGCCCATTAAAAATGGCTTTTGTACAAATGCATACATTGGAAAGCATTTATATAAAAATGCATAGAAATATCAATGCAAACAGATTCTGCTAAATGTACAGCCGATAGAATAACATTGAACTTATAGTCATTGAGAAATTGATGAGAAATTTTGTGAAGAAGTGAACTGAAAGAATTCTCTATCCCTATCGATAGTGTCAGCAACATAATGTAGATAGCAGCAAGATTAGCTGTTCAGGGCATTTGTTTCATTATCACCTACGGTAATCTATGTCTGCAAATAATTTTTTTGTTAAGTCAAACGCAGCATGCTTACAATTTCATATGCCTACAAAGGAAATTATAAACCATCTGGTTGGCCACCATATTAGGCTGGTAATTGGCATATGAGCAGAAATTAAATCGATCTGGCCTAAATCACATGGTACTGCTTCATTGTTCATTAATAAGCCTAGCCAATAACATAAGTGGTGAACCGATTATGTATATTAAGATCAGCTTGAACTCAGCTTTGACTTGAAAAAAAAAATTGCATCAGAAAGCTATCTGGAAAGCATTGCCATTGGTTTTCCACATTACTGGTAACCTTCAGCTCCGGTGCTTGCTTCAGAGACAAATACTGCTACTGCCAAAGAATATTCAGTTCTTAAGGGACTGTACAGTAAAGCTGCTATTGGCCTTTTAGGTTTGTGCTGAATTTCTATGATGTAACTGTATGGTAATACTTTTTTAAACAAACCAGCAGGTTCCTGGGTATTTTTTTTTCTTTTTCTTGTTTGCTCATGCCATCCTTTCTTCACAGGGAATTCAACCCCATTTCTGACACCATGAGTTGTTCATTTATGTCACGGTGATACATGAGGTGAATTGAGGATTTATTAAGTTTGGTCCCAGCTCTGCCCTGGCTCACAAAGGAACTTAACATATTGGAGGGAGCACAGCATAACAGTGAAAGATCCAGTTTGGGGTAAATACTAAACTTGTGCAACAGTGATCCCGTTGTGGTTGAAGCTGTCCATTAAATAAACTCTCCCATTTGGCATTTTAAAAATGCCAAAACATTTTGTTTGTTGGAGCAATGGTAAACAAAGTCAGGCTGGTGTTTTAAGTAATCAGATATTGCCCCTATGTATTTGACTTCAAACCATTTAGATTCCATTGATTATTATGGTCTTGTCCCATGAAAGGGATTGTTTCCTGTCCTCTGAAATGATAATTGGCACAACTTACTTTACAACTCTGCCCCTTAGTTTCCAAAACTGGTGTGGTATTTGGAATTAACAATTCATAAGACAATTGGCCTCCAGGATCATTTGTAGGACTCTAAACATTCCTACAAAGACAGAATAGCTCAGTGGTTAAAGACGCTGAGCTTGTTAGCTGACACTCTGGGTTTAAGATCCAAGAGGTGCGCAACAGGGTGAATGCCTGTTACTTACCCCAGCTCCTGCCAACCTAGCAGTTCGAAAGCATAGTAATGTGAATAGCAATAGCACATGGACTTATATACCATTTCACAGTGCTTTACAGCCTCTCTAAGCGGTTTACAGAAGCAGCATATTCCCCCCCCCCCAACAATCTGGGTCCTCATTTTACCTACCTCAGAAGGATGGAAGGTTGAGTTAACCTTGAGCCTGGTGAGATTCGAACTGCCAAATTGGAGGCAGCTGGCAGTCAGCAGAAGTAGCCTGCAGTACTGCATTCTAGCCACTGCACTACCAGAGCTCATAATAGATAAATAGGTACCACTTCGGTGGGAATGTAACAGCATTCTGTGGTCCTCGGCATATAGTTATGCTGACCACATGGCTACGGAAGCATCTTTGGACAAAGCTGGCACCCTCAGCTAGGAAACAGAGATGGGCACTAGAGTTGGACACCACTGGATAGGGGACATTTTTATTTTTATCGTTATACATCCTATATAGAAAAGCATTGTCACAATATTTTTTTAAAGACAGGGAAAAAATAAACTTTCTCTGTGTTCTCCACCTGCAATAATCACATAGTTTTAATTTTTGTTTGGGGAAGGCATCATAGCTCAAGGATAAGGACAGATGACTCAGCTTAGTTCTAGAAGGCATTAACTCAATGTTCAAACATAACCTCTGCTTGCCTCTTCATTTTTTTAAAGGTGTATATTTCTTCACTATCTTCTCCAAAATACATTCCTGAATGCAAATATACTGTATTTTTTGGAGTGTAAGACACACCGGAGTATAAGTCGCACCAAGATTTTAAAGAGGCAATTTTTTTAAAAAAGTTTTTGCACTCTACAGATCTCCCAAAAATGGCCCATTATTCACAAAAATGCATAGCCCTTAGGAGGCTTGTAAAGTGTTCCTGGGGGCTGGGAGGGGACAAAAATGAGCAAAAAACCCAGTCTGTTTTTTGCAAAAACAGGCCCATTTTTTGTCAAAAAAAGGGCATGCATAGCCTTTAGGAGGCTTTTAGAATGTTCCTGGGGGCTGGGAGGGCAAAAATGAGCAAAAACTGGCCTGTTTTTTGCTCATTTTTGCCCTCCCCAGCCTCCAGGAGCACTCTGGAAGCCTCCTAAAGGCTATCCAAGGCCATTTTTGCAAAGGGGGTGGGGTTTCGGGAGGCCAAGAATGCTATATTCAGTGTAAAAGACGCACCCAGATTTTCACTATCTTTTTGGAGGGAAAACGGTGTGTCTTATACTCCAAAATACTGTATATTTTTTTTTCTTCACGTGTTTGAAGTGGGAAATTACTGTATTGTAAAATGTGAAGCAGGATGCATTTGGAAGAATAACTCTTTCAATTTGTCAATTTGATTGGAAGGTGTGAATATGGTCAAATTGTTTAAAAATGAAGACCAGGTGAATGTTATTTGTTCCTATCACAGGTAAAACTTCGATTTGCATTTGGAAAGCACCTTCTTTGAAATAAGCAGAAAGTAAGTGACGGCAAGAGATTTTCCTTTCTCTGTGAATCTGGACAACAGTGATAAATCAGGAGAGATAATATTGAGTTGGGTAGTCAGGCTTTATATTTTAATATTTGCTACAATGAACATATTAAAATACAAAATACATTTCTATAATGCTTAATAGATAAATACTCTTATTTAGAGGACATTCTAGTCACTCCATTATAGAGATTGATTATAAAAACTTTGCCCTGATTAAATAACCAGCAATACTTCTTCAGCTATATAAAGGAAACTTTTGAACAAGGTCTCAGGTAGTACTGCTTTCTCATTCATTTTTATTTATCTTTTTGATCTTTATTTGAATAATTCATGGGAAAAGTGCTGTATATTCAAATTTGCAAGAAGATAAATACTAGATGAACAACTTGAAGAGGAATGATGAATTCTAACAAGCCACAGTTATGAGTTTGATTTAAATGATCTAGTTGTGAATATTAACCATGTATTCGTAACTTGAAATCTACACAGCCTGTCAAATGAAATTTTACTCCTTCACGAATAGGATATTTTTAATTACCCTTAAGATTTGAACATCAAACCTAGATTTTGTCATTAATTATAATAAATCAATTAATGAATAATACACATCTTTAAAAGATATTACAGCATATTTTTTCATCTTAATAGATAGTATTTAAATTCAACTTATCATAATTCCCAATATAAAATATACTCGTTTTATATGGCATCTTTTCCAATATCTATCAGTAGTTTTAAAAATTTTATACCTAGTGCTTATACTATTTAATGTTATTTATTCTTAATTTCAACAATATCAAATATGCAATTATACATAATTCCATAAAAATAATCTGTTAATTTATTATTTTATTTATCCTCAATTTATTTTGTTTTTTATATATAACAGGCAAACATATATAAACTCCTATTTTTCCAAAATAACAACCCTTGAGATGGGTTGGGCAGAGAGACCAAAGTTAATCTACATTTATATATATTCTGGTTCCTAAAGCACAATCTAAAACGGTCACTATAGTGCAAAATATAGTGCAATGCAAGTAAATGCTTTTTTTAAAGCAGACCAAATATGTAGTTTATTTTAGAAAATATACAGTAAGTATTTGTTTTTTTGTTTAGTTTATTATTTATAGGCCGCCCTTTTCCCTGAGGGGACTCAGGGCGGCTTACAATTTATAGGGAAGGGGATACAAGACAATAAAACAATAAACATGAAAACAGTGCAAGTAAAAATAAAACACAACATTCATCATTCGGGTGGGGGCAGATTACGATCTTTATCCCCAGGCCTGACGGGATAGCCAGGTCTTGAGGGCTGTGCGGAAGGTCTGGAGGGTGGTGAGGGTATGAATCTCCACGGGGAGATCGTTCCAAAGGGTCGGAGCTACTACTGAAAAGGCTCTCCTCCGCGTAGTTGCCAGTCGACACTGACTGACAGATGGAACTCGGAGGAGGCCTAATCTGTGCGATCGAATAGGTCGCAAGGAGGTAATTGGCAGGAGGCGGTCTCTCAAGTGTCAATTTGTCACTCCTCATATATCAAATAGTTATAGTTTAATATTCTTGTACATCACAGTGTCTTTAGGCTGATACTATTGCTGGGGTGGGCTTCAAAAATTGCAGCAAAGGGTTCGCTGCCCTGCTGCTGGATGGGCATGGCCAGGGTGGGTGTGGCCTAGTCCTGCACCACAGTGGAGGGGGGGGGTTCATCCTCCCCAGGCTCTTGAGGTTTTCCTCGAACCTCTGGGAGGGTGAAAATTGGTTCCCCCCAGGCTCCAAAGGCCCTCTGAAGGCCAGAAACAGGCCCGTTTCCCAACTTCCGGAACCTCTGGGAGGCCCATTTTCCCCCTCCCGGGTCTCCACTTGGCCCCCACACTTACCTGGCATGATGAACGGGCCATGTGGAGTGGTGGTGGGATTCAAATAATTTAACAACCGGTTCTCTGCCCTAATGACCAGCTGGGTAGGTGGGGCTCGGTGGTCATGTGACTGGGTGGGCGTGGCCAACTTAAGGTCACTCACGTCAATGGGCGCTTCACCTTAGCTGTTACAATGTACTAAGGGTTAACCGGAGAGGCAGTTTCTGTAAGCAGGGCAATAAAGATTAGGCTAGAAACAACACCAGAATGTTTCCTCCCTTCCTTCATTACAGGATTAGCCCTGTGAAGTGGAAAAAAACAAAATGAGATTTCTTCCAACAACCGGTTCTCCAAACTGCTTAGAAAGTTAACAGCCGGTTCTCCCAGATAGGTGCGAACTGGCTGAATCCCACCACTGATGTGGAGACTCCTGGGAGCGGTGGGAGGGGAGGGGTGGGCATGGCCAGCCAGGGGTGGCATTTGGGCGTTTGCCAACCTTGGCAGATTCCTAGCTAGAGGATCACATGAACCCATACGAACCCCCAACAGCCCATCCCTGCTTGAAACAGTGATTCAAAATTTACTTTGAAAATAGATAAATACTTGCTGCAGAATCTTCAGAGCCAGGTGTGGTGAGATTATAATCCTATACATTTTTATGGAGAAATTTGTTCCACTGTTTTAATGTAAACTTCTAATTTTCAAATTAGAATTACTTACCCACATGAAAACTGAACTGACTACTTATTCTTTTTCGATTAAAGAGGAAGGAGATGGTCTTCAGTTCCGGGTCTCTTTTGCTCTCACTTTTCTCTTGGATAAATACCTTAAAATAAAATCAACTGAACAATAATTGGGATCCTATGCCTTTCAGATACAAGATAGAAACATCTTTGCTGACTCAGAAATTTGTTCTTCTTTTCTTTTCTTTTTTGCTCATATTGTAAGTTCATGAAAGCTGAAGTTTATTGGGCTGATTATAAATTGACACAAGGTTTTGTTTTCTCATTATTCGTTTGCACGTAAATGTTATTTAAATTGATTGACTTTGTCCTTTTTCTCCTTTGCTTCTTATATATCTCTAGAGGAGCAGGATTTTAATTTTACGGGAAGTATCTTTTCATTAAGTGATACAAAATGGTTGTGAGTGATAAACGGGCATTTTTCTAGATGCAGGTCATATGTACTTGAAAGGACTCAGTAAGTCCTTTGGAAGAAGCCTTGTTAATGATGACTTAGCAACTAGTTGTGAGATGGAAAGTGGGATCCTTTTACAGTAATTGTATCCTCAGATGCATTGTTTAAAATGTTAAGGCCAAGCTAGAGCTAACATTTTAAAACTTTGTCACATCATTAAAGAATGCTTCCACTAATGTTCCCTGCCTTTTCATCCTGCAGTATAGTTTTGTCTGAAGCAGAGTCAGGCCATATTTTTCATGGATTCCAGTTCTGATCTATATGTGTGTGCATAAGAGAGAGGGAGAGGGGGAGGGAGGGGGAGAGGAAGAGGGAGAATGTCAGGCCTCCAGTCATATTCCTTTTAGGATCTTTGGCCTGCCACACTCTCTCTTATTTTACTATGCTGTTTCATTAGTGGGGTAATTGGGAAGGGGAATAGTAAGGAGTAGAATGTTGTTGTCAAAATAAAACATTCCTTTCTAGAAGCCCAAGGTCATTCTTTGGCCCCGCATCTCTGCACCTGACTGGAACTAGATGGGTGGAAATGCCAGTGTGGTGATGGACTTGTAGGTGTGGGGGCAAGATCACGAACTTTCAACTGGGTGGAAAACCCCGGAAGCTTTCAGATTCGGGTTTCCACAGATGTACCAACATGTCTCTCTTATTAAATTGGAACTTTGAGGAAAGCTATGCCTTGGACTCTGATTTAATTCTGGATGATATTTGGAATGCTGACAGAGAATGAGAGAGGGAGGGAGAGGGAGAGAGAGAGACAGAATGTAATGCCACTCAAATACTTCATAGTTTACTGTTGGGCTTTTTGGCTCAAATTCACAAATTTGAACTTCAATTATCTATTCTAATTTACTGATAACATTAATTATTTTTCAGCAGAAAAGTTAAACATGGACAAACTAAACTCAAATCTTCAGAAAAACATTTCTTAAGATTAGTATCAGTGTAAGTTCAAGGACTGGGCAGAAACGATGGGCAAAAATATAAAGTGCTGATAGCACACCTGCTGCTATCTTTGCTGGATAGCACAAGGTAGCAGCCATGTCATTTTCATTTTATTAGTCATTATTACAGCCTAAAGATTCCATCAGATATAAAGACGTGCAATCTCAAGATATGATTGCAATGGTTTATTTTACTGTTCTTTTATTGAAGGAATGGTCTATACTAAGACTGCTTTAAAGATAATTCTTGCGTAGGAGATTACGTTGACAATCCAAAGTTAGTATCCAGACAGAAAACTTAGTAGGCATTTAGCCATGTGCACATTTTACATGAATCAGAATTCTCATTTTCTCTTTTCTGATAGTAGGTAAGTGCTACTAGTTGGCAAATCTTTAATTCACTCAGGTCGATGGGCGCTTCGCCTTAGCTGTTACAATGTAATAAGGGTTACATAAGAGAGGCAGTTTCTGTAAGCAGGTCAATAAAGATGAGGCTAGAAACAACACTAGAATGTTTCCTTCCTGCCTTCCTTACAGGATTAGCCCTTTAAAGTGGAAAAAAACAAAAGGAGATTTCTTCCAACAACCGGTTCTCTGAACTACTTAAAAAGTTACCAACCGGTTCTCCCGAAGAGGTGCGAACCGGCTGAATCCCACCACTGGGCAGTTTACTTTACTTGTTCCCCCAATACCTCACTAGTTTTTTGTTCCCACAAGACAAGGTGCTGGTGTTGAACCCCCATCCCAGTTCCAATGGTTTGGTATAATTCTAAACAAAGTTATAGACTCAGTGATCTGCACCAGTGGTGGGTTGCCAATTTTTTTACTACCAGTTCAGGCACACTCGCAACACTTGTGCGCATGCACAGAAGCATCCGGGCAGGTGGGCGGAGCCTCCCGCCACCGCTACTACGGTTTCCCCCTGATCTGGGCTGAACCAGGAGCAACCCACCTCTGATCTGCACCTTTTATTTTTATTTTCTAAGAATGCCTCTGAAGGCTATGTAGAAGTATTCTCAAAAACATATACTGTATGACGCTTTGGACCAAGTTAGTGCATTATTCCTATTTTTGTTATTGATGTCGTTTAACTAAAAGACTCTAAAAGTAACCTCTAAATACAACAGAAAGCCTGGAACACTCACTATTTGTGTTGTATTATTATATTAATATATTAGGAAACACAGGGAAATATATTACATGAGGAGTTTGATAAATTAAATAAATATACATAAGGTAAAGGTAAAGTTTCCCTTCGCACATATGTGCTAGTCGTTCCTGACTCTAGGGGGTGGTGCTCATCTCCGTTTCAAAGCCGAAGAGCCAGCTCTGTACGAAGACGTCTCTGTGGTCATGTGACCGGCATAATTAAACACATAAGGCACACGGAACGCTGTTACCTTCCCACCAAAAGTGGTTCCTATTTTTCTACTTGCATTTTTTACATGCTTTCAAACTGCTAGGTTGGCAGTAGCTGGGACAAGTAACAGGACCTCACCCCGTTACGCGGCACTAGGGATTCGAACCACCAAACCTTTCAATCGACAAGCTCAGCATCTTAGCCACTGTGTCACCGTGTCCCTTAATATATACCTAAGTGTAACTAAATATGGACATTTTATTTGCTATGAATTTTATAAATGAGTTGCTTAGCTACACAATTCAAGCTTTACATTGTTTTTAACTAAACACTATTTTAGTTATCAAAGTGAGCTTTACTTATCAAAGATTTGATTGATATTTGGTAGGATTCCTCACTATAATAAAAGTTTAGAAAACAGTAACAGATAACTGGGATAAAAAAGTGAAAGGAAATAACTTGTTCAGCTTCTGTAAGAAACATACACAAACACACAGAGAGAAACATATATGCAATGATATTAATGATTCAAGAGAGGTTATTCAGAGGTTAATAGGTAAGGGAAGAAATTTTTAAAAATTGTTATTCAGTTACTCTGCCAATACGAACCCAGTTCTCTTTGTCATCTATCTTAGAAGTCAAGTGTATGTTTAGCACACATGCAAAGTTTCCAGGCTGTCCCCCACCCCAAATACCTCCTGTTCAAAGAGTTCAGAAAACAGGACAAGAAAAATCTCTGGGCATAAGACTTATTGCTGGGCAGAATACATAGGTGGAACTGTATATGATTCAACAGAAGATATCTTCATATGATTCATTTCTGCATTTGTTAGATGCATTGTTTTATTACTTGAAAATAAGTTGATAAGAAAACTCAAAGTACAGTTATTTTGTAGGTTAAGAATCTCATACAGGTCAAGTGAAAACAGTCAGGATTTTTCCCAAGGAATTTCTTCGGACCAAACTCCCAAGACAGTAAGAGAATTATATTGTATTATAATTTAAAGTGCAATCCAGTAAAGATCCGTTCAGCCTCACTGACTTCAATGGAACTCATTTAAGGAATAAGGGACTGCATCTTCACATACAGTATTTATGTATCTGGGAAGATATATAAAACTGAAATAAATTTTCGGAAACAAAATTACACATTTAAATAAAAATGGCTTTCCCTTATAAAGTTATAGCAGCTAATACTTTGTGGGAAATGAGCTATAACTTCATTGGAGGTTTCTGTATTTTGTGAAATTGGCCCTGAAAATAATGATGGAAATATATTTTGTGCTGAAAAATGAACCTAGAGAGTGAATTGTGAACTGAATATGAGCACTGCAGGAGATCGGAGATCGTCCTTGACTTATAATGACAACTGAGCCCAGAATTTCGGTCTCAAGTTGTTGCAGTTGCAAGTCGAATCACCACGTGCCTGGACTCGATGTTAAGACGGCTTTTGCAATGATTGTTAGGCAAGTCACTGGGGCCGTTAAGCAAATCCAACACCAACTTATGCAATGAGTGTTTTCTGCTGGAAAACAGCAAAAAAAAAAAAAATGTTGCAAACCTGATAATGTAACCATGGATGCTGCAAGTAGTCATAAATGCAAGCTGGTTGCCCAGCTCCCAAAATGCAATCACATGACTCTGAGTGTGTTGTGGTAGTCATAACATTAAGGAAGAGTCATAAGTAATTGTTTGAGTCTGTTGTAACTTCAGACTTTCATTAAACAGCTAGTCGTAAGTCAAGAACTACCAGTAAAGTATTAATCTAACTTTAGCCTTTTAGAAAGGAAAATTATTGAGGGCTACACACACACACAGACACACACACACACACAGACACACACACGCGCCACAGTCAACTGATTACATTTCAAGCACTTGGCAACCATCTCTCCCTTATGGCGAGTTACAGCATTCTGCCGTCATGGAATCACAATTTGTGACAAGTTTTTTTTTGCTGAGTTTGATCTTTTCAGCTAGTTTCCAGGGAAAAACTGATCATAGGAATAAATGGATTCACTTCACAACCAAGCCGTACACCAGAGGTGGGTTCCTACCAGTTCGTACCTATTTGGTAGAACCGGTTCATCAAATCTACTGAACCAGTTAGAAGAGGTTCTACCAGTGGACACGGAAAGCAGGCCACACCTACAGAAGAGGTTCCAAGTTTTTTTGAAACCCACCACTGGTCCTTGGATATGATTATTCTACACTATCATGCTCCTATTTATAAAACTCAGTGCCTTTGTGAAAGGTAAGGATGACTACTGCGTTTGTGGTGCAATCAGAACACTGCGTGTGTTGAAGTTGTTTTAACGCAAACCAAAGATGCCTTTTAAGAAACAAGTTTACATCATATTCTTATGCATGCCAGTGCTGTGTGTGAGGTAATTTAAGGTGGTTCTGACAAGTGTCGTCGGCATCTTCATATCCGGTCACATGGGCGACAAGCCACTCCCATCCAGTCACATGGGCAGCAAGCCACTCCCACAAAGGAGGCCACACCCACAGAGTAGGTTCGAACAATTTTTGAAACCCACCACTGCCATACACTTAATAACTGTCACATTCACTTAACAACCAGCTGATTCAGTTACAGACCGCAGCAAACGGTCCAGTCACATGGGTGCCTCAATTTATGACCACTATGACTTATGAAGGAAATTTGAGGCTCCATTATAGCTGTCAGTCGAGAACTACCTATAGTTAAGTGTGGGTGTGAATCTAGGTCCTCCATCCTTTGTCTGGCACTCTAACCACTATGCCATAATTGGCTATTAGCTTCCTAAACAATCCTGAACCACTTCATTGTTTCTGGAGATGCCTGCTGCATAACATTTTCTTCCCCACAATCTCCTTTGAACAGTTCTGTAGACATTTTGCTTACCTTCGCTAAGCTTCTTTTAAGATGAACAGGGGGGAAAAACGTTAACTGTTAAGATGATGTCCTTCTGTTACTAAATAGCACCTGTTCCCTTCACTTCCTAGACACCAGCTACTATCAGCAGATAATCTCTAACCTAAATATACATTTTGGAGTTTCCTCATGATAAAAGAGTGTTAACACAAACAACGAAAAGAATTGCTACAGATTTCTCTAAGCCAGGGGCAGCCTTGGAAACAGGAATTGAAGCTTAAGTCCTACTCAAAGATGCACTGGCTGCTCTTTCTTCCCAGAAGGCTGGAGGTGGACTAGTGGAAGATGAGATAATGAGAAGAAAGAAGGGGTAACTCTACCTCCATCCCATCGCTTTTGCTCTCATACCAAATTATTCAGCCAGGAGAACTTTTTCCCCCTATAGGATTCAAAGCCTCCTCTTCTTTTAGTAATAGTACTCCAAGAATACCTCTTGTACCAGTAGTAGTTACTACACATAATATTTACTAATGTATATAGAAGCCTTTCTGTGACATTGGCAGATAGCTTTAAGCATATTTACTCTAAAATGTATTCCCCTGCGTAGGAAGTTAGCACCCACCCCACTCCTAGAAAAATGAAATATTTTTAGGAAATATTAAAAACGCAGAATATTATATTTTCCCTAAAGGAGAAACATGTTTTTAAAGACAAAGCAGCTTCCTGCAGCTCCTTGTCCCCTCCTTCAGATCCAGGATGATGGGATTAAGACATGGCCCTCAATACATGATAGGATTAGCCCTCTACCCAACTAGCAACAGAACTCACCACATGGCACCTGGGGAGATTACATCACCCAGCAAGATTCAACCAAATTTAGGACCCAAGACAACCTACAAAGTTACACTTGCATGGTCCCATGGGAGTCTGACAACCAATCAGAATACATTTCTTACACAGGAACAGGAAGCTCTAAGGCGAGACCCAAAAGAGAGTCTAAATCTATCTCTCTTTCACACCCATGTGCTCATTTTACCCAGGACCTCAAATCATGTGGTCCTGCTCACCATTAAACCATCTTTCCAAATATCCTCCATGTTTCTGGTATCTTTCTCCCCACTTGGAACTAAACCCAGATGGACATTTCTTCCAAAACCTGTTTCTATAGCACTTACAACCTGTTAAGTGTTTTTTTTAAGTTTGCAGCTTCAGGAAAATAATTTTGTAGTGCAGGATAGAATAGAATAATGCACACAAAGCCTCCCTCTGACACTCGCACAGTTATACTAACAGTTATTTTTCACCTCAAACAACCAGACTTTTCTAAAAGTAGATTTACTCTACATCTGAAATATATGCATCTATATGTAATATAGCATTCGCATCTTTCCTTTTGAAAACACAGCAGATTTAAATTGTATTAGTGGAACAGAACTCTATATTTATACAGTAAAGCAAACTTACAATCAAATTTTGAAATAAATAAATAAAACCTAGTGTTTTACAATTCCAATTAGTTTGGAGCTATTCTACTGTGTTTTTAGTGTTTTAAAATATGATAATTTTCTTTTTTAAATGGTCATTGCATTGAACGGCACATCAGTCTGTTTTGTGCATACAAAACATAGGTTTTGTTTTCTTTTTATATTAAACATGGGAAAAAACATCTCTAGACAAACTAAAGCCAATGGGCTTTATATCCAATAAAATCTATGTTAAAATCATAATTTCACAGCCTATCAATCAGTTGCACATAAATAAGAGCACAGCACACCCTAAGCTATAATATAATAATAATCCTTAAATTATGATAGCCTATAATTATTAGGTAAAATACATAAAATGGGGTGATAACATCAAAAGGTTTTGCACTTTAATTGTATTAAATGTTTATAATGGATTATTCATCAGGTTCTGGAAAATCTTTATTGCTTCTGTGCAGCATCTAGCTAACTGCACTGTGACTGTGATCCATTCCAGTGGTGGGATTCAAAAAATGTTACTACCAGTTCTGTGGGTGTGACTTTGTGGGTGTGGCTTGGCTTGGTGGGCGTGGCAGGGGAAGGATACTGTAAAATCTCCATTCCCTCCCCACTCCAGGGGGAGGTTACTGCAAAATCCCCATTTCCTCCTGATCAGCTGGGACTCAGGAAGCAGAGAATAGATGGAGATAGGGCGAGCTGCACTGGCTTCCCATTGGTCTCCGGACACGCTTCAAGGTGCTAGTCATTACTTTTAAAGCCCTACATGGTTTAGGACCTGGCTACCTGAGAGACCGCCTCCTGCCATTTACCTCCCAGAGACCAATAAGATCTCACAGATTAGGCCTCCTCCGGATTCCATCTGCCGGTCAATGTCGGCTGGCGACTCCCCTGGGGGGGAGGGCTTCTCTGTAGCTGCTCCGGCCCAATGGAACGATCTCACCATGGAGATCCAGACCCTTACTACTCTTCCGGCCTTCCGCAAAGCGCTTAAAACCTGGCTGTTCCGGCAGGCCTGGGGCTGTTGAGTTATCCAGCCCCACTCTAAGCTTCATATATGTTGTGCAATTTTAATGTTTGTTTTTTAAAAAAAATTTATATGTCCCCCCCCCCTTTTTTTTCCTGTAAGCCGCCCAGAGTCCCTAGGGAGTGGGTGGCATACAAATCCTAATAAAACCTAAAGTCAGAGGTGGTATTTATTGGCTCCCCAAACTACTCAAAATTTCCACTACCGGTTCTTCAGAACTGGTCAGAACCTGCTGAATACCACCTCTGATCCATTCCTCTTTAAGCAACCACTGAAGATAAACATTTAACATATATAACTGTTTGAGTTCCTCAAACTTTATGAAATTGACTACATATTTCCATCCTATGTGTACCATAGTGTTATGTGCTCCTTCTATATATTTTATTACTGTTATCCTTGGGCTCTGTTCCATACATACATTCCATAAATAAATAAACAAATCCCATATGCATTTGTTCTTTCTTTCTTTTCTTTTCTTTTTTGACTGTAAGCTCCTCAGAGTTACTAAGAAATCAAAAGATAATGCCGGAGGCGATGAATATGATGAACATTTATTCCATGCTGAAGAAATGTATCTAAGCATATCCACATAGTCACCAGTGGTTGAGAATGTTTACTTGTCCAAGCCTACCGAGATAAAGTACTCTGGCAAGCTATTATTTTATGAACCACAGTGGGAAACCTGGAGAGAGAGAAATAAATAATCTAGAGTTACCTTCACTATGCTTTTTAAAGCAAAGTTTCTGGATTCATGTTTATACTTCAAGGTTACATTTATATCCTGCTTTTCTTTCAAAGGACACATGACAGCATACAAGATTCTTTCCCCCTTTTTATTTGAACTATAACCTATATGATAAATTAAGCAGAAATCTAGAAATCATGGGATCCCATGAACCCATTCCCAAAGCCACAATGGAATGTGTCTAGTTATGTCTTAGACTTTGGCATTGCTCCAACTACTATATTTGAAAACAAAATGATTTATGGCTAAAATTATTGGCATATACTACAAGCCAGGATGACAGGAAGTGTAGCTTAGCATTGTGTGTGTTAAGTACTAGTGTAAGTCCTCGGCTTGCGACCGGTCCTAAATCCTTGACTTACGACCGACCGCAAGTCCTCGACTTACGACTGACAGCCGGCTCCTGCTGAGCCGCGTCTGATTGGCTAAGGCATGTCTGGCTGAGCGCGGGCTGTTTCCTCCATTCCTATTGGTTGCCCTGCTTGACAGCTTGAGTATAAATATCTGTCAAGCAGGGCGAGGTGCTGAAGTCTGTATATAGTTACCTGTTAGCTGGTTCTGTTAAAAAGCTGCTCTACTTACCTCAGCCATTCCACATCTCTTCTATCAGCTCAATATTCAATACTGGCGACGAGGGGGGGGGATGCTGAAGTTCTTTCAATCAGGCCTCTCTAACCCAGCCACCGCCTCCCTGCAGCCTGGCCTAGCACCTCCTCAATCCGCTGCGGCACCGCTATTCCACCTACCTGATTCGAGGATTCTGTCTCCATTGGTGGGCCCTGATGATGTCACCTGGAGCTCCACTCCGATCAGGGAGGAGCTACAATGGAGATAACCTGCCTCGCCGGCTGCTTCTCTCCAACTACGACATTCTGGGTGGGTCCAGCGCCGCCCCGCCTACCTAAGCAAGTACATCTGCCCAATTACCGTGCATGAGTACCCACTGGGGGGGGGGGAAGAGTGTTAAGTATTAGTGTAAGTCCTTGACTTGCGACCGGTCCTAAGTCCTTGACTTATAACCGGCTGCAAGTCCTCGACTTATGACTGACAGCCAGTTCAAGCTGTCAAGCAGGACGAGGTGCTGAACTCGATAGTTACCTGTTAGCTGACTCTGTTAAATAAAAGCTGTTCTACTTACCTCAGCCATTCCACGTCTCTTCTATCAGCTCGGTATTCAATAGTGTAAAGATAAGGTCAGTGAAATACCCATTCTCCCACGAAGTGTGGATCCATCATTTATTCTAGACACACATACATTTGAAATACCTTGCAAATTCATCCATCTTTCAAATTACCTTTTCCAGATAGATTTTCTTGAATCCTTGTCCTGCAGGTTCTTTTCCCTTAGTTACAGCATGTTTGTTATTGTCATGTAACACTGGGCAATCCAAAGCCCTTGTGTAGATCCCAAATGCATTTTCACAGTCTCCAGAGATCGTGCTGCAAAAATGTATAGGCCCCCAGTCAAATTATGTTGATATTATCTCCTGATTTTTGGTATTGAAAGCAAGCCTTAAAAGAGTTGTATTGCCCACTGGCTTTTTCTTATTTATTTTTATCCTAGCTTTATTACTTTTTATAAATACCTCAGGGCAGGGAACATATATAATACTCCTTCTTGCTCCTATTTCCCCCACAACAAAACCCTGTCGGGTGAGTTAGGCTGGGAGAGAAAGTAACAGGCCCAAAGTCACCCAGCCAGTTTTCATGCCTATGGCAGGACTAGAACTCATGATCCCTTGGTTTCTAGTCCTAGGTTTTAACCACTAGACCAAATTGAGTCTTCTTTTAGATGTACTGTAAATTTTAATATTCCCTGTCTAAAAACATAAAGATTGTATCCAACACAGAACTTCCATATTACCAATGTACTTGTTTGGAGAAGTATATTATACAATCTTCTTCCCTGCTAAGGCCATAACCTTCAGCTCACTTAAAGACTAAATGTTATTTTCTTTGGTAGGATCTAAAACAGGAGCCAAGGTGGCGCAGTGGTTAAATGCAGCACTGCAGGCTACTGCTAGATCAGCAGGTCAGCGGTTCAAATCTCACCGGCTCAGGGTTGACTCAGCCTTCCATCCTTCCGAGGTGGGTAAAATGAGGACCCAGATTGTTGGGGGCAATATGCTGACTCTCTGTAAACCGCTTAGAGAGGCCTGAAAGGCCTATGAAGCGGTATATAAGTCTACTGCTATTGCTATTGCTATAAACATAAACTGACCCACAATTCTAACGTGGGGCAGAGAAGCTATCCAGCATTTTTCTCCTCTTATCAGTTTGTGTTTGATTTGAAAATTTATTTCAGTCATTCTTTCAAAGGGAAAAATGATTTTGGAATAAGCCCAAGATTAAACATGATGTTCCTACATCTATTTAGCTATGGAGGCAATCAAGGAATATATGTGTCGTGTTATTGTTGCACTTTTCATTGTACAGTACCACCATTTCTCCATTTGTATGCATCCTCCCAAGTTTCTTTGCTTTAATTAAATCCCCAAAAGTAACATTACAGGGGAACTATCCCGATTTCCCTGCTTGCAAAGTTTTAGGTGCTTAGCAAGAAACCATCCCTTCTTTGTATTGTGAATTCTGTTTGCTTAGGTTCCAATTTTTGCTAGGAAGAGTAGGATATAAATTCTTAGAATGGTGAACTTGGTGAATTTACCTCCCTGGCCTGGACTACTGGTGCATACAAACTTTCTTGCCACACTGTAAAAAGGGTCTTTTAAGAGTGCTCTTACCCCTGCAGGTAAATCCAGTACAAGGTTCCCATAGGAAATGGAGGGGAAAGGTGGAGCCAGAGGAGGGGCTAGTAAAGCTGGGACCAAAACCTCTAAAAAAACCAAATAAGGTGATAAATAGCTAGATGGAATCTGCTTAACAGTTGGAAAGTCCCAAATGCTTTGGGGTAGTAAGCCAACCTGGCTGATCTTTGGCAAACTGAACTGGTTGGTGATTATACTTATAGTTGTACTCTGGATCAAAGGATACCCTTTGGGTATTGTTTTCTATTCAGCGCTTTTAGCTAGCGCACGGAAATATATATTTTCTCCCTAAGTGATAGGTGCCTTTGGCTTCATAGCTAGGCATATTTTTTTTGCAAGCCCTTGCAATGAAATCTCCCCCATCAGTGATAAGACGTGACTGTACAATTTCAAAGGGCTATTCTGCTTCCCTGTGCCTTCTAACACCCATTGGCATGGCCTGAACCAGCTCAGAGTAGCTCACTGGGGCTGTTGCAAAGAGGATACAGGACTATAACCTTTGGACCTTTTGCAATTTGCTCTAAACGCTCTAAACCCTTTGGCTCAGCTGCTTTGCCTGGGAGTATTTAAAGGCAGGTCCAAGTAGGGACAGTCAAATTCACTCTGTTGTTGGAGGACGAGAAACAGAAGGAAGCAGAGCAACCCCAAGGTTGCCTTTCAACATGGGGCACCCACAGCTGTGGCCCCTGTTGCTGCTGCTTCTGCTAAGCAATGAGGCTTCAACACGTAAGTAGGGACCTCTCAGGTGGCCTGGGGGAGAGGGCCGGTTCTTTTTAACTCCAGAAACAACCTCGATGTGAAAATATTCAATAGTCAGGTGGCTAATAATAGGAGCGGTTTTGACAGATGATTAGAATTATGGCATGTTGTTGTAAGGAATTTATTAAAATAAGAATGGTTCTGGATCTGGCCCATTGGCATGCAAAGTGGTTTGTATCACCTACCTTCCATATTAGCATGTAGTATGGGCTCAACATACACATGATTTCAACTTTAGAGGGAATATCGGGAATTGAACAAATGATCTGATGGGTTGGAATCGTTTATAAGATGTTATAGAAATGCTGGTTCTGCTTATTTTTAGGGATAGTATTTGCCTAGGGGGATCCCTTCTGTCAAAGAGTTTCTTTCTTAGATTTATATCCTACTTTTTCCCATTTGAATCCCCTGTCTGGTTTTGGCTGTCGTTTAAAAAATAGAGATGATGAGACAATTTACAACTTGAAAATTAAATCTTTACCTAAGTTATTGCTTAGGAGAGTCAGAATAACAGTCAATAGTAGTTGTATCAAGAATATCCTTCCTTGGGAGTCCATCTATTTTGAGGCAGAAGGGGTCATTTCAGATTTAAACACCATAGGATTGAACAACGATGCACTTGCAATCATAAATAGGGCTTTCAGGGAGCCTAACGCAAATGTTAACTGGATTCAACAGGGCAGCCTAATAACCTCTTTATTTTATCAGGTATTATTTATCAACACTATTTACAGATCAGCCAGGTCTACAAGAGTTTGCATCTCAAGCCCCATCATGGATTAGATAGATCTGATTCCCCCCCCCCCCCCCCAGTATTTAAATTATTTGTCTGGTATTGCAATCAAGGTTGTATTTCAGTACTTGTACTTATTTCCATAGAGGATTGCCTGATTGGTACATTTAAGAAAGGATATGCTTGGATGGGAATCGTGTTGCTTGGAACAAAAGAAGTTTACTGGAGTTTGTGTCTTGTTTCTTTTTGTATCTGAATGGTTGTCATATTTCACACAGTGAGGTTGCTTCTCTGTGCATTTGTTGCCTACTTAAAAAAAATAGCATTCAGCAATATTATTTCCTCCACTATATTCTAAAGTTAATGATGGAACTCACTGGCTTCTGAGATGAAACAAGTTGGATCTATCAAGACTTGGATAAACACACAGGCATACTTATGGGTTACATCCAATGAGCTACATTCAATATTATGTGAGGAGATTTAAGAGAATATTCCTTGCAGAGAGGTTTATTGTTATTCATTATTATTATTTTTATAAATGGCTCAAGGCAACAAACATATCCACTGCACCTTCCTCCTCCAATTTACCCCACAACAATTCTGGGCTGAGAGAGATGTTGACTTTCGTGCCAAAGGTGAGACTAGAACTCACAATCTCCTGGTTTCTTGCCTGATGCTTTAACCACTAGACCAAACCAAGGCTCTTGGTTCCACAAAAATCTAGAGCAGGTTTAGAAAATGCAACAGTTTTGGGAGATACTTATTTAATCCAAATTAAGAGTCTCTTTATATGTGTTACCAGAAGCAGATAGACAGACAAATAGTAATATAAAAGAATTTTTAAAAAAACGATTCATTCAGAGACATGTATGAATTACATGTTTTATCTCACTGAAGCAGTCACTTTCAGGTTTTGTAGTAGATGGTGTTGATTTTTGCTAGTATGATTTTCACCCATGTCAATCAAACATGAATTGCTGTTTTCTGATCATCCAGGTATTTCTGTCTTAACTGTTAATACTACCCAACACAAAATATTGACCTCTTGTTAACAAAGAGAAAAAAAATCAACCTAGTTTTACAGTTCAATCAACAAGCTTAAGATCATCGTCTGAAATGGAGCCCTGCCTTAATACTTTAAAATCATATAAACAGCATAGTTTCATAGAAACTATATTACATTTTGCTAATATAATATACAATGGAAGCTGTGGGGTTTGGGTCTTTTTAATTTTTCATTGTTTTTATTATCAAGCCCATAAAAAAGGCCTATTCATCTGATACTTGATTTAATACAATAGAAGTCTATAACATTAAAAAAAACTATATCCATTTTGTAAAGAGAGAAATTCCTGGGCCTTTGTTTCCTGTTCATAAAAGGTTTTATAGACTACGAAAATGCTTGCACAAGAATCTATCCCAAATGTAAGACCAGACAGTATCACATGATTCTTTATTAGGGTTGTATTTTGCTAGCTATATTGCCTTAATTGTTGCTAGACAAATGATTTCTAAGCTGGAAAGGGCACAATTAATTGCATTTTTTAATTTACTCTACAGAATAAAAAAAATTATTCAATAGAAGACTTTCATTCTACGGAAGATGAAAGGAGTTACTTGAATAAGTATTTTATTCAAAATAAAAGCCCTGTTTGTTCAAGTAATTCCTTTTTAATATCTTCCTTTATGTGATTCCTTCTTTTTTCCTGGCTGCTATAGAATAATCATTAAGCAAACTTTCAGGTTGGACTGTCACAGAGTACATGCCAATATGTGCAACAAAATTATACACGCTTATGTGTATAATCTTTATTATGAACTCTTCAAACTTGGGAGAAGAATGAGCAAGCCACAAAGATTATTATATCTGTGCAATATTAATTGCCTGGAATCTACATCCATAAACTTTAATGTGATGCAGACAATCATTTTTGTTTGTGATGCTATATGGTAGCCAAACCTGGATTTTGGAAAGCAGGGCAGAAAAAATACTGACACTTTACGACTGATGCAAGAGAAGATTTTTGAGAATCCCATAGATAGTCATGATCACCAACATCCGATGACAGATATGGCACAAGAAGGAGAAAGATAGTCAAGGAAACAAATGGATTATGGGATAAATCAGACTTCTCATATTTTGGAGGCCTTAGCAAACGCCCTGCTTCCTTGAGAAGCCCACCATGGTGGTAGAAAAGGAAGGAAAGAGAAGAGAAAAGGCTGATCAGCAGAAGTAACAGATTAACAGAGATGAAAGGGACCTTGCAGGTCATCTAGTCCAACCCCCTGGCCAAGCAGGAGACCCTATATCTACCTCTACCTAGGATCGAACTTATAACCTTCAGTAAGGTGGCTGTAGAGGAACACAGCCTGAAGGGTCCAACTGAAGAACAGATACTTTTAGAAAACTTAAATCCATGTCATCGCTAAGAATCAATGCCAAGTTGTTAGCCCATCATCAGTTAACCAATCACTTGGAAGCTAATAGTAGAAGAAATTCTCTACGCTCTTTGAAATTATATTTCAGTATTTAAAATCTGATTCAGATTTGGGGCGGATGGGGGGAGAATAGGGAGAGTGACAAAATCAAGTAAGTAAATGTATCCGCAATACTTTTAAAAAACAAAAGCTATCCACTTGTGTTTAATATGGTGGTTATTTTATTTGTCCAGTGGATTGCAAAAGGATTTTTTTCTCCACTACTAAACCCTCTTCCTCTAAAATAATTACAGTAATGATGTACAATTTCTACTCAGACCATCCAAGTAATTTGCCTTCAGAAAACTGAAAGAATTTTAGCTTTACATACTATAGGGCTGGAAAATAAACTGTATTTATTGTTGTACTTCTCATGTTCCAAGTAGCGTTTACTTGGCTTTTGGCATATATTTTGATGGTTGTGGAGGAAGGGCAGAATAAAGGAAGCTGCATAATAATTTATTTCCCAGAATTATAATTGGGAAATGTTGGCATCTGTTTTTTTTAAGTTTTCACACATAACAGCAACACACACACATGGGAATGGCAAGGAAAGGACAGAAAGAGAAAATTGACTTGAAAATGAAATATTAGTAGAATTTGCAGATTAAAATCACAAGAGTCAAAGATCAGAAAGTGCTTATGAGCAACTCTGGAAAACTTGTTTATTCTTAAATGCTTGGCTGATTACATGGCGTTCTTCTGGAGGGTCAAAGTATCCTGTGAGTTTGTTTGCTCTCTGTCCCCTGATAAGCCTTGTTTTTCCAAACGTTGCCCTTTGGCGCCATCTACAGACAACATGGAGGTCTCACACTTTCAATCAAACAGAAATCGTCCAGATTTTTCAGTTTTATCTTATTAGCTTTGTAATGGCGGCTTTGCAAAAGAAGGGAAAGAGGAAGAAGTGGGATTTTTGCAGGTTTAGGATTCAACATTATATTTAGATGTAGGACGAAGAATGCTTGGTCAACCTATTTGAGAAAATATTAATCAAGGTATCTAGCACCTTTTTTTTCAAGACCACTACTAAGGGAGACTGAAATAGTAATGCTCATCAGCTGATCGTTTTCATTTAGTTGTCCCTGTATATCATGAATACCATAAATGCAGTGGTGGGATTCAAATAATTGAACAACCGTTTTTCTGCCCTAATGATTTCTTCCAACAACCAGTTCACCAAATTGCTCAGAAAGTTAACAACCAGTTCTCCTGATCTGGCTGAATCCCACCACTGCATACATGTGAGATTGTAGTTCCAGATGATCATGGTTATACAACTCCCATAATCCTGATCCAACAGGGGCATGGTAGCTAGAAAAAATAATACTGTTTTGCAATGCATCTCACTATGCTGTCTACATTTAAATGTATGTGTGGTATAATCATAGAAAGTAACTATTGTTTTAAGCTTTGTGCTTTCTCCAAAGAGCTCAAAACATTATTTGTACATCATTTTAGCCTCAAGAGAACCTAATAGAAAGATTAAGGAGAAATATGTTTATATTTTCAAATTAATCCAATGACTTGTGTCACAGAATAAGATTTGGTCTTGAATGTATTCCGATGTGCCCTGACAAAGTAACCATTTTTTTTACGCGGAATTGTTTGTAGTATCTCAACATGTCCTGAGAAAATAAATGACAGAAAAACAAAAAAAATAAGTTCTATGCGAATAAGTTATTTACTCAGAATGCATAATAAGATGGACTGCACTTATTTTGCAATCATTGAAATCCAAACAAGAGGAAATTCATTCAAACATACTTGTGTCTTCTAGGAGATGCAACCAGATTTAAGCCCTTTAGAAAGTACATCTATGATTATGAAACCGAAATCACAAATGGTGTGGCTGGAACAGCAGATTCCCACAGCGGCTCAAAAATTAAGTGCAAGGTAAGAAATGGGTAGGATCAAATATTTGGAGATAATCAGGCTGTACATCCTTCTCAACATACCAGCACCTTAAAACTATGTTCAAGTAGATGGGGAATTCACATATAGCAGAGAGAACATAAGCCTCCCCCCACCAAAAAAAACCCTAATAGTTGTTATTGTAATTGAGTTTAAATGGCTGATTTTAGCTAATGACTTGAGATCAGGGGTCTCCATCCTTTCCATTTGGAGGATGGGTAGAGGTGGCAGGGGTGGGGCAGTGGAAGAGAAGGCACAGTTTCACACACGTGCTCCTTTCACAAATGCAGCTTTGTGCACATGCTCACTGTCAGAGTTTGTCGCAAAAAATCAAATCCAGAAAGCACACAGAGATCACTGATTCAGCAGGATTCATTAACTTCTTTGTATACATCATAACACATGAATAAATGTACAATGCCAACAGCAGATTCTTCCAACGTGGTAGAAAGGAGAGATCAGTTTTCAGTTTCAATTCAGAGAGCAAACTAGATTCGTTCTCTTGCACAGACTCAGAGCTACATAGGTAAGCCACGCCTAGGCTCTGAGCCATCTGGCATGGCTCTCCGTCACCAAATAGTTCCCACTGGCTGACCCAGTTGTCATGCCTATACATTGGCTGACCTTGTTACCATGTCTTTGCCAGTTTTATGAATATTCTGACACTCACCCACCACTTCCACAGACCAGGTCTGAACAGGCTACGGCAGCAAACTCTGGTTAGGGATCCCTCCTCTAGATCTCATATGTGCTACATACAAAATACAGCTGTTTAAAGTTTATTCCTAACAACTCTTTTCTGGCTAAAGCTAGAGACATTCTCTGTTTTTTTAATATATATATATATATAACAAGTATAATCTACTCCTCTCTATAGCCAATTTCTCTGATCACAATCCCATCTGATCTGCATAGCATTCTAGTCAAAACTGTGGAAATGATCTAATGTATATCAAACGATGCCAGCAGATTGATGAACTGAAGCCCTGAATCCTAATTTTATTTAGTACAGCAATGGCCATGGGTGCTCCCCTCCTTCCCTGGGCTTAATTCCACTGCTCTCTTTTAAACATCTTAATTACTGCAGCTAAGTAATTAAGTAGCAGGATCCCCAGCCATCTGTACACAGCTGCACGGGAAAGTGGCAGTAGCTGTTCTGAAAACATCCTGCACGATATGCCCAAATGATTCCAGACTAATTGGCTTCATAGCCAGTGTTTTACACCTTTAAACTTCTCTGTTTTCAGGTTGAGCTGGAAGTTCCACAACTCCATAACTTTGTCCTGAAGATGAACCAGTGTATCCTTGAAGAGGTGTATGGTATTGATGCCCAGGGAAAGGCTCTGTTAAAGAAATCGAAGAATTCAGATGAATTTGCTGCTGCCATGTCCCAGTAAGAAAAAGCCCTAGCTAATTTTCTATAGGATTCTAACGCTAACTAAATGTTTTCTGACGTGAGTGACATTGAATACTGAGCAATCCCATCGGAATAGAGCTGGAAGGGACCTTGGAGGTCTTCTAGTCCAACCCTCTCTGCTGATGCAGGAAAACCTATAATATTTCAGACAAGTGACTGTCCAGTCTCTTCTTAAAGACCTCCAGTGATGAAGCATCTACAACTTCTGAAGGAAAGCCATTCATTCCACTGGTTAATTCCCCACACTGTTAGGAAGTTTAAATATTCCTTAATATCCTTAAATATCCCAGGTTGCTTCTCTCCTTGATTACTTTCCATCCATTGTTTCTTGTCTTGACCTTTGCTCCTTTGGAAAATAAGTTGAACCCCTCTTCTTTGGGGCAGCCCATCAAATAGTGGAATACTGCTATCATGACAGCTATGTCTAAGGGTGGGCTTCAAACATTTCAGCAATGCGTTCTCTGCTCGGTTGCTGGGTGGGTGTGGCCTAGTCGGCCTCCTGCACCACGGTGGGGGGGTGCGTTTTTGCCTTCCCCAGACTACAGAGGCTTTCCTCAAGCCTCTGGGAGGGCAAAAACTGCCTTCCCATGGCTCTGGAGGCCTTCCAGGAGGGCCGTTTTTTCCCCTCCCCGAGCCTCCATGTGGGCCCTGCACTGCATCCAAAATAGGTCATGTGGAGACTCCTGTGAGGGATGTGGTGGGGTGGCAGGGTGTGTGTGGTAGGTGGGGCGGGGCCAGCCAGGGGTGGCATTGAGAGGTTCTCTGAACCGGCCATAATGTTAGCTACAGGTTCTCCCAAACCCGGCCGAACCTGTAGCAGCCCACCCCTGGTTGTGTCCCAAAGGAAGAACCACAGAATGAACTGTACAGTTCTGTTGCAGATAACTTTTATCCTACACTCAGACACAGTGTGTTGCTACAGCATTCCATAAGCTTTGAAGCAACTGGCCTTATCTTATCCAGAAGCCTGCTTTTCTTCATATCTTTAATGATCATCTTTCTGATATTCTTCATGGAGCAGAACATGAATAGTCTGGATGCTTTCATGTAAAGCATCCAGTAAAGCATCCAGCCGGAAATCTCTTTTGCAGGCATAGAGCCCCATGTAGGAAGGAAAGGTTTTAGATTTCCAAACACCCGTTCATTTTTTTCCAAAGTTGTGAAACACAAATTCAGGGGGAGGAAACCCCCATTTTTGCAAGTCACCTATGAAAAAATTTTTAGGAACACAAGTGTTTTATTTCTTTGTCTGTTGGAAGAACATTTCAAGCAGAAGGTGGTTTGAAAACAGAGTTTTGCTAAACAATTCGGGACATATAAAATTGTATATGGACAAGGAAGGACCTGCTCTTTGTTATGACAATCATTAAAACCATGTCACCAGCAATTGCCAGAATGCATTTTAAACAGAAACACATAAAAAGAGAGAAAGAAGAATTCCAGATACAAATGAGGAAAAAATGCCCTGAGGCATTTCAGAAAAAATAAACTCCTTTTAGTGGAACTCCATTCCATTGCAAATTTAAAAAAAAAACTTTTTTAAAAAAAGGAACACATTTTCTGAAATGCATTGGGCCAAATAAAATCTTGGGATTTCTCCTTCTCTCTTTTGTTTTCTTTATGCATCATGACATATACTGTAATATTTTCTTTTTTTTAAAAAAAAGTAGATATGATCCTGGCGGAGATCCTACAATTTGGGGAGAAGAGATATCTATATATTTCAACTATAACAGAGAAGCTTGACGATGATGATGATTTATAGATATGTAACGAAAATCTATATAATATTCTATCATAGAGAATAGTTGGAGAGACAATATGCTAGGCATGGAGCTATTTTATAATGTAAAAGAAATCAGGAAAAATATGACAATCAACTATCACACTTAAAGGTTTTAAAACTAATGTAGGATTCTTTATGAGACTGCCTGGTGTGAACAGATTGGGTTCAGAGAATGATATACTGCCAAGCATCATGATAAAGTCGACTGAAGTGATTCATGAGGATGGTGCAAGCAATTGGTGCATTGTGAAACATACTTAAAAAGCTCTTGAAGATAGAAACAAGCCATAGCAATCCAAAATGCTTTGGAACCCCCAAGTGGTAATAGATGCTGGGGAATAGACCCAAGAACGAGATGGCTGGAAAAACAAACAGAAGACTATTGAAGACTATGGGATTGGCTGGAACGTGAAGAAATGTTCAACTATGTTTTTCTTTCTCTAAATATGTAAATTTTTTTGTTTGGACAGATATGAGCTGAAAGTCAAAATTCAGGATGAGAGGAACGTTGAGCTGTATCCTGTGGACAATGAAGCTACACATATACTCAACATCAAAAGAGGCATCGTCTCTGCTCTCCTTGTGCCAACAGAGGCAGAAGACAATATCCAAACATTGCCCATGGTAAAAGAACATATCCATCCTGTTTTCTTTCAATGAATATGATTAAATATGGCTCAGTGACCCAGGCAAACTGTTGCCCCTGTGAGAAGGGGTTTTTGGGTCGTTAAACATGCTTTGATTGACTATAGAGAAATGTGGTATTTTTGTCTTTGTAGGATACGGTCTATGGAGAATGTGACAGCAACATTGAAGTAAAAAATAGAAAAAGCAATGCTCCTAATTTAGTAGACATTGAAATAACAAGAAATCTGAAATCTTGTGAGAACTTCAACCCTATCAGAGATTATGTCAGCCCAATTGCTTTCATTAAAGGCTTGGTAAGTACACGGAGCATGAGAGAAAATATGCACTATTTGTGTTATATGACTGGGATATACCCCATTTTCCATAATCACTATCATTACGAAATTAAGCTATCATTTTTATCAATATAATTTAATGAAATATCTTTTCTCGGAGATCAAGTAAGATTTTTTTTTTTAATGAGCAAACCAAGTATTAAAATTAAAAAAGTGAAATGCAAGTTTCTAGCAGGAGTCGTGATCCAAGATCCTCACTTTGTTTTGTTCTTGGGATTGGCCTTTCTAAACCTATGAAGTGGTTCACAACATGCAGAAGATCTCAGATTAAATTGGGGCATTCTGCCTAAAAAGTAAATCCTTTTGCTCCTTTTTTTATTTCCTCTGGGAGGGGCCTTTCATCGTCCACCTTTGGCCTTACTCCCAAGTCGACTCCTGTTCTTTAGCTGTTCCCTTCATCTGGCAACTCTGCGCATGCGCACACTGGGAACAGGCTCCAGCTGTTCATCTGCTTCACTGATGTCTGACTCTGAAGGCAGCTGATAACAGGCATATGGCTCTGCCCCCCTCTCTGCCTCTGACACAGAGCCTTCATCAGAGCCTTCCCCAGACTCCAGGACTAGCCCATGTTCCTCCCCAACCTCCTCATTGTCTGAATCTGCTGCCAGCTCCACTGGCAGGCCACAACAGTTTTTTAAAATTGTTGCTAATATAAATGATAAATAGTGATAGGTATGGATTAAACTGGAATTTTATATGATTTTTTTCAAGGGAGGAAGATCATTTAACTGTATATTTGTTATCCAAATGGAAATGCAGCAAAAGCAATTCCAATCCACACCGGCTCACCAAAAGAGATGACAAGCTAAACAAGTCGTCATAGAAATCATATTCTAGGGACGGCAGCCCTAATTGTTATTCTGGTCACTGTAAATAATCAAATACTGTTTGAAGATGACCCACCAGTTTGGGTAGAAGAAGGACTGAATGTTCCATTCTTCCTTTGCTCCATCCACATTTGTACTAGAACGATTAGCAAGAAGGGAAATAGTCAGCAAGTCCAATGCAATATAAAAATGCAGCATTTCTAGATGAAATGGTGAAACTCTCTAGGTCCCTCCTCTATGATTCCCAGCACGAAAGTAACATTAATGGATTTTTTTTAAAAAATAAGCTTATAGTGGTTTTGGTTTTGAATCTAATTCAACTCCAATTTTGTTTGTAGAATGCACCTTTATCCACCCTGATAAGCAGCAACCAGCATTGCCAATACACTGTGGATACAAAGAAAAAGCATATATCTGAAGCCATTTGCACTGAGAAACACTTGTTCCTGCCTTCCTCGTACAAGTAAGTTGCATAAGGTTATTCCCCCGACCTCTTCCTGATCACAGTTTACATCTATGCTTGCAAACCACACCACGTTACTTTATACCAAGCTTTGTATTGCTTTTTTTCCCCACTTATTGCAATAGAAATCAATATGGCATGATGGCGAAAGTCATTCAAACTCTGAAATATGAAAGCATTGCCAACATCAACAACAGGAACATGGATGGTAAGTCTTTAAGCAATGGTTTCCACTTTGATTTAGTTCCTATCAGTCATGGAAGGCAGGGGTCCAGACCTCCAGTTTGTGGATTGGCACCACCTGCCAGAAACCAGGCCACATAAACAATCCATGGGAATTGGAAGCCCCATCCGCGGGAAGCAGGCAGCATGCAAAACCATACCCCTCCAGTCGGTAGAAAGCCCTCTCTCCATGAAACCGGTCCCTGGTGCCCAAAAGGTTGGGACTCACTGATGTAAGGGGGGGGGGTTCTATGTTACCCATAGAGGGGAAAAAATGAACCAATATTTTACCTACCTGGTTTCCTAGAGGAGGCCTTAAAGGAAGTATTTAGGTTTATTAATTGACCGAAGAATTGTCCGTTAGAAGGAAATAATGGAAGCAGCCACAGTTGTGGAGTGCAGTATCTCATTGACTATTATGCTTCTTTAGAGCATTAATAAAGATTTTAAAATCATCAGTGCAAAGGCTGAATGCTTTAATAATTACCCCCATGCAATACGGAGAGGAATTGTGAGCAAATTTGTTTTGATTTATTTTTTAGTATTTTAGTATTTTATTAGGATTTATAGGCCGCCCTTTTCCCTGAGGGGACTCAGGGCGGCTTACAATCATTAGGGAGGGGGTGCAATTCAAAATAAACAATATGTGAGCAAAATAAAATAATAAAAACACAACTTGCATTCAACATTCAACACTCGGGTGGGGCAAATTAGAGGCTTATCCCCAGGCCTGTTGGGATAGCCAGGTCTTGAGGGCTGCGCGGAAGGCCTGGACGGTGGTGAGGGTGCGTATCTCGATGGGGAGATCATTCCACAGGGTCGGAGCTGCAGCAGAAAAGGCTCTCCTCCGTGTAGTCGCCAGTCGACATTGACTGGCGGATGGAATTCGGAGGAGGCCCAGTCTGTGCGATCTTATCGGTCGGAGGGAGGTAATCGGCAGAAGGCGGTCTCTCAAGTACTCAGATCCACTACCATGAAGGGCTTTAAAGATGGTCAACATGACTCAGGCACAGAAGGCAACAAGATCTTTGGCTGGTCGTTTTTTTTAAAAGAGTATCAAGCCCATCAGGATTAGTTAGCAAAATCTATTTACCACTGGTGACTTGAGCCGTGGTAAACACACACATCGGGTTAATGTTTCCTATTAGACTCATTTGGAAATAGAAGCATTTCAATGTGACATTATCCCAGTTGGAACGAAGCTGAAACACTTCCGGTTTGCTCACCTGGACATCCGGCTAGCTTACAAACGAAGAAAATTGATTCTTTTGCCAGAGTCCAGGATGAGAGTTTGTATCCTTGAATGATGTAACATAAAACTTACTATGATAACTAATGCAGTCAGTTGTCGACTTACAACAATTCATTTAGTGACCATTCAAAGTTACAACGGCAGTGAAAAAGTGACATGACCATTTTTCACACTTCTGACCGTTGCAATATCTCCATGGACATGTGATTAAAATTCAGGTTCTTGGCAACTGGTTCATATTTATGACTGTTGCAGTGCCCCAGGGTCGAGCCGAGGAGGCACAGTGGTTAAATGCAGCACTGCCGGCTACTTCAGCTGACTGCAGTTCTGCAGTTCGGCTGTTCAAATCTCACCGGCTCAGGGTTGACCCAGCCTTCCATCCTTCCGAGGTGGGTAAAATGAGGACCCGGATTGTTGGGGGCAATATGCTGACTCTGTAAAACCGCTTAGAGAGGCTTGAAAGGCCTATGAAGCGGTATATAAGTCTAACTGCTATTGCTATTGCTATGTGATTCCATTTTACAACCTTCTGCTCAGCAAAGTCAATGGGGAAACCAGATCACTTAAAAATCGTGTTACTAACTTAACAATTGCAGTGATTCACTTAACAACTATGGCAATAAAGGTCGTAAAGTAGGGCAAAACTCACTTAATATATGTCTCAGCAGCAGAAATTTTAGGCTCAATTATGGACATACATTGAGAACTACTTGTACTGCAGTAAGTTAATAGCCGTTGTACCTCATGCTGGCTAAGCATTGGTGGAACAAAGTTAGGTATCTAGACTTTGCTTATTCCCTGTATGCACCAGAGGCATCCATATTTCACATCATTCCAGAGGATCCTTCAACTTGTAGGAATATCTTTAGGGTGGGCATGAGTGGTTACAGTTGGAATTCCACTCAGACAAAGCTGACTCTTGAAATAGCACAAAACAACTACTTGTTGTTCAACTATCCTTTGAGCTTGGCAGTGACGTAATGGTATCAATTTGAAAGATGCTTTTTTTTTCTTCTCCCCCCCAGTTACTGGCCTGATAAAGAGAGAACTGTCTTTGGAGAAGGTGGAGGCCAAAATTCTCAGGCATGGTGATGCCGTTCTGAAAAGTCTTCAAGAATTAAAAAAACTGTCAGTCTCTCAGCAGAACCATAAAAGAGCCAACTTGTTCTACAGATTTGTTACTGGCCTGAGAAGCTTGCATAACAGCACACTTGGCCCAATGGTGCCAAAGTTGATGGAAACATCCAGGTATTTCATCATCATCTGTTGACTTATTGTAATAGAACCCTACAGTGGAAAGAAATAGGCCACCCAATGGATGTTCAATCGTATGCCTTGACCCTATGACTTGGCCATAATCAACTTACACTGAAGCCAATGCTGATGAATATAAGTCAGGGAGAATAGTGGGCAAAGATTTTACTAGCAGAGCATAGAAGACTCGGTATGGCTCTGTGGATAATCTACTTTTGTGACAAGATTTATTTACTTCTCCCTATATCAGTGTTGGCGAAACTTTTCGGCAACAAGTGCCAAAATGGGAGCATGCACATGCCTTTGAATACATTCTAATTCCTCTGCTTTTTTCTTTTCTTTTCTTTTTTTATAGAGCCATCACAATCCAGGCCCTGGTTCAGTGTGGAACCCCAGAATGCTTGGGAGCTATCCTTCAAATATTGAGGACTAGCGACATTGACCCTCTGGTGGCAGATGCAGTCACATTCAGCTTGGGACTGCTACCTTCTCCGTGCACAAAAACAATACGGGAGATTCTAAATATGGCTCAGTACCATCCAAGCCGAGCATCTTTCTATGCCTTGAGCCATTCAGTGAATAGGTATGTGATAACTTAGTGTATTTTTGATAAGAAGAGTTGTTGCTTAGGAATATAATTTAGCTAATGCAGCATTCACTAAAGTTGTCATTAGGAGTGCAACTGTTAACATAATGAATTGCTTAAATTAAGCCGCTATTAACATTTTAATTGACTGAAAATGAGCATCTTTTGGGCACGAAACCAGCAGTAATGCTGGCAACAACCCACCCCTGCCTTTGAGAACATGAGAACTGCCACGTGAGCCTTCATTGTTATGACTTTTGCATTATATATGTTACCAGCAATGTGTGTAAAACTGGCCTTGTATAGATTGCCTAGGATATCTATAGAATGTGTGAGGTTTTTAATTGCAATTTTAATAGATTTGTATGCCGCCCAATTCCGAAGGACTCTGGGTGGCTTATATAAAACAGTTTAAAAATATTTAAAAGAGTTTAAAATACAAAACAGAACAGATTAAAAAAACACAACATACACTCAATAATAGTGGGGCTGAAGTCCAATCAAATATCCGCAGCCCCAGGCCTGCCAGAACAGCCAGGTCTTAACAGACTTTTGGAAGGCCGAGAGAGTAGGGAGGGTCCGGATCTCAGGGGGTAGATCGTTCCAGAGGGCCGGGGCAGCTACAGAGAAGGCTCTTCCCCGAGGAGCCGCCAGATGACATTGTGTGGTCGACGGTACCCGGAGAAGGCCCGCCCTGTGGGATCTTATTGGGCGCTGGGAGGTATGTTGCAGGAGGCGGTCATGGAGATATCCAGGTCCTAGGCCATGTAGGGCTTTAAAGGTGATAACCAGCACCTTGAAGTGTGTTCGGAGACCGATAGGAAGCCAGTGCAGCTCATGGAGGATAGGTGTAATATGGGTGTACCTAGGTACACCCAGTATCACTCGCACGGCTGCATTCTGGACCAATTATAGTCTCCAAACACTTTTCAAGGGCAGCCCCATGTAGGGCACAAGAAATCTCTTGGTTACCTTAATATGCAATTTACTTGTCCTAGGCATTGTTTATAATAACCCTAACCCTTTATTGAAAAGTTGTGTATGAAAGAGAAAGAAAAAAATGCAAAATAGGTCGTTCTTACTGAGAAAAAAACAGGAGAAAAAAGACCAATATTGACCAACAAGGAAGGCTAGAATTGCATTTTACCTGGATTATTTTATACTTTTGACAGTTTGCCTTTTCACATTGCATAAAATGCGATGTGAGAACCATTAAGTGCTTTTTTTTAATACTTTGACATAACATTTTTGGCATTCTTTAGATTTCCTACCCATTCTATAAAATGCCTAATTTGACACAGTGATGGAAACATATACATTCTCTCCCCCTCCTAATGCACATCCTTTAAAAGATGCTAACCAGGGGGTGGGCTTCCCAAATTTTAGCAACAGGTTCTCTGCCTGGTTGCTGGGTGGGCATGGCCAAGTCGGCCTCCTGCACTATGGCGGGGACATTTTCACCCTCCCTTGGCTCCAGAGGCTTTCCTCGAGCCTCCAGGAGGGAGAAAATGTCCTCCCTCAGGCTCCAGAGGCCTCCAAAGGCTGGAAATGAGCCCGTTTTTGGACTTCCAAAACTTCCAGGTGTCCTGTTTTTTACCCTCCCCGAGCCTCCGCGCAGCCCCTGTACTTACTGTACAAAATGGGCCTCGTGGAGACTCCTGGGAGGGGGGCAGGATGGGGGGCAGGTGGGCAAGGAGGGGCCAGCCAGGAGCGGAACTTGCAGATTTACAAATTTCACATATTAAATTATCTTGCAAATTTTGAAAGATCTTTCCAAGTTTCCAATCTTATTTTCCAGATTCTACTCTCAGAAAAAAATAATTACACCAGAGTTAACAGATGTTGCAAACTTTGTAACATCTTTGCTTGGCAACGAATGTTCAGGAAATGAAGACCTCACCTTCCTGACCTTGAGGGTAATTGTTTGTAAAAAAATACCAACTTTTAACATTGCAGATTAATATTACTTGGTGGGGAGGGGAAAAAAACTAAACTTGTATTTTCTGTTGTGCTATACAGGCCATTGGCAATATGGGAAATGTTTTGGAAAATGTCAATCCCAATGTGAAACAGTCCCTAAAACTATGCATTCGAAGTAATGTTGCATCCCTTGACGTCCAGAAAGCAGCTATTCAGGCACTGAGAAAAATGGATCTAAATGATGAGGTAAAGCTGACTACTCTGTAACTTAATATGCTTTTTCAAATATTCTGGGTTTTTTTATGGGTATCGAACAAATCTCATCTCTAAAGATACAACAAATTTCACATACATTGGCTAAATTAGTTTCAAGGTATTGTTTTGAATAAAAGTGAAGTCATATGATTCTATTAATCATATTAATATCAAAAATGGACTTCAAACATTTTGATTTTCCATAAGAATGTAGCTTATGATTCCTTTGTTTGTGTAATAGACATTTGGAGAATTAGATAATCAATAGCAATAGCACCTAGACTTATATTCCACTCCATAGTGCTGTATAGCACTCTGTGGTTTACAGAATCAACATATTGGCCCCAACAATCTGGGTTCTCATGTTACTGACCTAGGAAGGATAGAAGGGTGAGTCAACCATGAGTTGGTCAGGATCGAACTCCTGGCTGTGGGCAGAGTTAGCCTGCAATACCACATTCCAACCCATTACGCCACCACAGCTCTGGTGAGTTTTAAATGCACTAAATCCTAAATTAGCAATTAAACCAGCATAGCATAGCAAATCTAGCATAACAATTAAACTAATCACAACTGCTTAGGAAAATGCTACATTTTTTCCTTTTATTTCAGGATCGTGGAATGCTAATTAGAGTCTTCCAGGAGGCCCCTTCCCCAGCTGATAAACGTTTAGCGGCATATCTCCTACTGATGAAATACCCTTCCAATGATTTTTCCAGAATCATTAAAATTGCTTTGAGGGACAAGAATGAACAAGTGAAAAATTTCGTAGCTTCCCACATTGCCAATGTCTTAGATACTACTGATTTTTACAATGAACCGTAAGTCATTTTCAAATCTGCTGAAATTGTTTCATACTTTATGTTTTAGTTGAGGTTATGCTTTAACCTTAATGAATAACTTCATGAACTTCATAAACTGTTTCAACTTCTCCACTCATTGTATTCCAAAACAACTAGACCCAAAGATAGTTTCTTTGGGTCTAGTTGTTTAGATAGTAGGCTGTATTGCTATTATCCTTGTCATCTTTTCATCTTCTCCTATTTCTCACCTCTCATATTTCCTATTACCTTCTCCTAATGGTATATTATGATTTATCAATTGTTGTTTGTATCTTATGATTTATGTTGTTTGTATATATGCTGAGAGTTTATGTACTGGACACAATTCCTTGTGTGTCCAATCAAACTTGACCAATGAAGAATTCTATTCTATTCTATTCTATTCTATTCTGTTCTGTCATTTTCTGTTCTGTTCTGTGTTGTTCTGTTCTGTAACTCAAAGCCTGATTCCATAAGTGGATGTCCTGTGAGGCCAAAATTAAATGGATTAACCTCAGTGCCTTTGTGTGGGGGCTAAAGAACACCTCTTTGAGGTGTTTTTGAGATATTGAGGCATGTATCAAAGAGAGCTGAACAAATCAAAAATGGACCTGCCTCTAAATGAAAAGATTTTCCAAAATTCTCTGTGCAATCTTGATACTCTTGGAACTTTTTCTTGAAAGATGATGAAGGCAGAAGGAAAAGCTGAAGCAAAATTGCTCCCCTTTGGAAGTAGGCTATTAATCTGAACTGTGAGGCAAAATTGCCTTCTCCTATATTCACTTATCTAAGGTCTTTCTTAAACAAAAACCTGTCCTAGTTAAAAGTAACAAGGACTTTTAGGGGGAAAAATGTGTTTTAATGTCAAATGAAATATTTTGTTCTCTGGGAACTCTTAAAGCTCATGATTTTATTTAGAAAGTTATTTTAGAATTTTTGACCCCTGTTTCATTGATAGGGCTGCAATTAAGTAGTAATTCAGAATTTAGTTATAGGGTTTCCCCTTCAGAACCCCTTTTTCTCTCCTCCCATCACCAGCAATCCAGTTGCTAAAGAGATCCCTAAAATGATACAGTAAATTTACATTACTGAAAACTACCTCAGCATTATTAGGATATTTTTTTTAACTTTCTTTTGCTTATTTGGACATTCTGTAATCAGGCTCAGAATCAAAATTCAGGAGGCACTTAAAGGAAGCCAGATGCCAACAGTTAAAGACTTCCGAAGATTTTCACGGAATTATCAAGTTTCCAAGATGGTGACTGTCCCATGGTCTGCGGATCCTTTCAGAGCAAAATTGGAAGGAAATCTGCTGTTTGACTCAAGCAACTATATAGCTAAGGAAACCATGCTGAAAACAACATTAGAAATATTTGGACTGAAACCTCTGGATATATTTGAGGTACGACAACTTTTAAATGCTTTCTTCTTTCTCCCTGTTTATTTTTTTTTCTACCCCTTACTAATATTGTTATCAAAGTATTGCATTATTTACCATTTTATTCAAATACTGTGCTGGAACTCAAAACAGAATATAGTTTTAAAAGTCAATCCTATATAAAATTGCATCCAACAGACATGCAATTTGGGTTCCACCACAAAACCGCGCTCGAATAAACCGCGCCCGACTAAACCACGTAGCTGACGTCATCAACAGGGCGACAACAGCGCGAAGACAGAAGCACGCTGTAAACACTAAACCTAAAATTAACCCCTAAACCTAAACCTAACCCCCCTAAACCTAATCCTAAACCTAACCCTAAAACTAACCCTTAACCTAACCCTAAACCTAACCCTAAACCTAACCCTTAACATAACCCTAAACCTAATCCTAACCCTTAACCTAACCCTAAACCTAACCCTAACCCTTAACCTAACCCTAACCCTAATCCTTAACCTAACCCTAAACCTAATCCTAAAGCTAACCCTTAACCTAACCCTTACCTTAAGTTGAATCAGCTTGCTTTCAAAGCGCTATTTAAAGCGCCCTTCTTTCTCTGCGCTGGCTGTTGTCGCCCTGTTGATGATGTCAGCGACGCGGTTTAATTGGGAGCGGCTTAGTCGAGCGCGGTTTTGACGGGTCACGTGCAATTTGAACTGCCAAACTGCAGCTAGCAGTCAGCTGAAGTAGCCTGCAGTACTGCACTCTAACCACTGTGCCACCTCGGCTCTTAAGAATAAAATTGCTAAATCTGCAGCTATTATGATCATGCTAATATCTTGATATCAAAGGACAAAGTCTGTATACAGTGATGACCAAACACAACACCAAGGAGCCATTAATTTTACATTTGAAATTCCAAAAAAACTTGAAGTCGTTCTCTTTATTTACATTGCAACCCAATAATTAAACATTTGGAATTAAATCACTTTGAAATCAAGACGCTTAAAATTTTAGTTACCGTCACTCACAAATCTACAGTAATACAGTTAATCTCCTCTTCCCCAAATGCATAATTCATTTGTTTGAAACAACTTAATCTTAAACACAGGAAGTCAATGAAGATTTATAAATAAGGTAAATAAAACAAACCAAAAGAAAGTAACAATTTAAAAAAATCTAACAAATAAAGTATTCCAAGCGAGCCAATAGATTTGTGGTGTTGTAGCAACTTGACAATATGTCTTTCCTGAACAAGAAATAAAAGAAAATCCTTTCCTGGACTGCATTTAATTTGGGACTATTAAAGCTCTAAAATGTGTATTTCCCTATGGAAAGAACAATCTATCTTCCACAAGATTTTCTAAACTGGTATTTTGGCCAAGAAACACCTATAGAACTTCTACTAAATGTTTAGACAAGTTAACCCAGGCTTTCCAAGTGAAATGACTTCCATTTTCATTTAACCAGATTGGTCTGGATGGGAAAAACCTTGAGCCTACTGTTGAAGCAATGTTTGGGCCAGGAGGATTTTTCCCTGACGCTGCTACCAAAGCTTTGTACTGGATTGATGGAAAAGTACCAGAACAGGTTTCTCAAGCCCTTTTTGATTATTTTGGATATTCCAAGGATCCAACACAGAATCAGGTATGTGTTTTCTTGGTGTTTTTGTACTGTTAAGTTTTACAAATAAATTAGAACCTCTGTAGAGTATTTGGTCAAGTTTAGTAAAATGCTGAAATAACTGAACTACTATTAGGTTCAAATGCTATCGCATTCAATGCAGGTTTCTCACTATTATCTTTAAGTAGTTAAATTTGGGATTAGGTATGGCTTTTTTTTTCTAAACTAGTACTGAATAAAAATGTACCAAAGTTACTAATTACTATCAAACTTAAAGTAGTGACCACAATGTAAATACAATGGTGATATGAACAATTAATATTATTACAATTGTTAGTACAACTGTTATTACCCTATTACATAGGTTAAAACCGATAGGAAGGCAATGTAGAATTGAGAACTACAAAGGCTAAACATGTATGCTAATCAGTGGTGGGTTCCGCATCCCGTTGCAACTGGTACAGTGCAATGGGGCCCAACACTCACCACATGAATGCGCGCAGCAGCGCCTCTGCAACGCTCCAGCTGCTTGGCGTAGCGTTGCACAGGGCCGTACGCTCCATGCGCTTGCACAGAAGTGCCAAAGAGCTCAAATACAGGTAAGGAGGGCTGGTTGGCCCTCCAGAGCACCGTACCAGAACGGTATTTGCTGCTCCCAGCAGGCACTGTTACGCCAGTACTGGGGCGTACCGCCTACAACCCACCATTGATGCCAATACAGAAGGCTGTATAAATTTTTTTATATTGTTTTGTTTGTTTTTAAAGGTAAAAATGTTTAATAAAAACTATTTTTTTTAAAAAAATGGATTAGGTATGGCTTTATATATACAGTAATTCAGTTTATTTAATGCTGAGTCTGTATTTCCAAAAGAGTTTGCAGTTTTTCTGCAACACTGAAATAGCACTAAAAGCCACTGGCCATCATTTGGAATTGTCCTGTTGTAAGGTGATTCATTGAATGTCTAACCAAATGAGTATTTTAATAATATGGACAATTTTCTTAGTCTACCGTTCCTTTCCCTATGTGTTGTCAAATCAAAAGGTCAAGCATAAAGCAGAACTTGAGTTGATAAAATTTATCCTAGCAGTTGAGGTTCCTTAAAAAAAAAACCAGTGTTCAGTTTTTGATCTGTCCCGATATTCTTTTGCCCTTTTACACCAGAGATTTACCAGCAAATTTTACAAGCTGTATTTATTTCAAAGTATTTTTAAAATAAAACTTTGAGAAATCCTGCAGATTAATAGTTGAAGCCCGAAGCTTTTTCTACATGTAGATTAAGTAAAATTTATTGAAAATGTGGTATGTCATCAAAGCTGGTTTAAATTCTTTCTTCAAATGAGATCAGAAATTTCATAGTGGGATTTCCCCTTTTTCTTGTTTTTCTTAGGATATTATGAAAGGAATCATGCTTAATTTTGAGAAAATGCTTAAAGAAATCTCCAGCAAGCAGCAAACACCAGATGTCAAAGCCTACTTCAGAATCTTCCAAGAAGAATTGGGCTACTTGAAACTTAGCGATATTAACTTGTTGGGAAATGTGATTCTGAAAAGCTTTAAAACCTTGCAGAGTATACCTCAGAAAGTAAGTCTTCAAATACTAAACAGTATATTCAATGTTCCTTTTTTATTTCCTATTCATTAATCAGTCTAATTAACCACTAACCAGTTAAGTTTGCATCCTCTATGTCCACTTAACTATGAAAAAAGACACACAGAATTCAATGTGAAGTCCTTCAGAGTTGCGTACAAAATTACTAAGAGGCCCCCAAAAATAAAAGCAGCTTTTATTCTGGAATTATTTCTTTATTTTAATTTTATGATACCTCTTATAATCCAATGGAAGCTGGATAAGAGGAGGAAGTATGCAAGCCTATTAAAAATAAAATATTTCCTTCGTGGAAAGTTGATTGCTCAAGATGAGCAAGCAATGTAGCTTTTGGTTTTTGTTTTTAAATAGTAGTCTTTCACTGTGTTGAAACCTGACAACCAGATTAGCATTAGCAATAGCACTTAGATTTATATACCACTTCAGAGTGCTTTCCAGACCTCTCTGAGCATATTGCCCCCTACAATTTGGGTCCTCATTTTACCCACCTCGGAAGGATGGAAGGCTGAGTCAACCTTGATGACTAGATGAGATGCCACTTATATTGTTCCAATTTGTGGGATGTAATTTTTTTTTAAAGTGAAAAACAGACCTGGGAATCTGATTTGTATATCGAACTCTGACATGAGAAGGGATTTTATGCTTTTTGCTTTCTCTTGAGGACTATGTGAACTGAACAGGAAGTTTTTAATGGAACCCAAATGATAATTTTAATTCCAGTGCAAATTGAAGGCAGATGGAAAGCGATCTGGATTGGAATCATAATAGGAACAAACGATTAATGTTCCTTGATCCTCCCATTGGAGCCCTAATACAGATTAGCGCACACACACACGCGCACACACAATACATACATTCATTTTGACGAATTTCATATTCTTCCTGGCTTTCATCATACAATCCAGATTGTAAAAGTCCAGCAAAAAGGGTGGGATTTTTTTAAACATACTCTGTACATTTCTTCTGTATGGTTTTCATTGGTGTAATATATCTATCCCAACTGAGGTGAAACCACTATCATCACTGAGGTAATTTTTTGGTTGTGGGACACAGTTACACAAAGCATTCATATCAGAAGGTTGTTACTCTGCAAGGGATCTTGTCCGTAAAGTCTTTAGCAGTCGCAAGGTCATAAGGACCTTCACTCCCAGCCTTCCAAAACTCGGAGCCGTGTTTAATGGACAATATCTGGAAATACTCAGGCTCCCTACTTCTGTGTTACACTTCTTGTTCAATACAGAAATCGATGCATGTTCTCCCTGCCCCCAGCCAACAAATCCCTCCCAATATTAAGCTACAACATTTTTTAAAGGAAAACCAGCAGAGGGAAGCAAACTTCCTCTAACAATACCTATTTGCTTTTATTTGGACACGTGTTGCATTCCTGAGATATGTTTGAACAAGGCTTAATTTAACTAACTAATGGAATTTTCTTTGAATCTTTATTCAGTTTTCAAAAGGGGAAGCTAGAAAAACTCCCTAAGAAGGATGCAAAGGTTAGCTCATTTGTTTTTCCGTGTGTTTTTCCCTGCAGATTGTCCAGGCCATTTCCCAGGGGGCTGAGAATGATCTCATGGCTCACTACATCTTCATGGACAATGAGTTTGAACTTCCCACAAGTGCAGGACTGCAGCTACAAGTAGCTTTCTCTGGAATAGCCACCCCTGGAGCAAAAGTTGGAATGAAAATTTCACAGAGGAATGTGAGTTTTATTTTCACGCTAACTTGGAAGTTTCTTCAATAAACCTACAATTCAACAGATGCAGTGGTGAACCACAGTAGTGCAAACAAGAGCCACAAATTCAGGGGGGAGATGGAAAGCGATCTGGGTTGGATGGATCTCATTACATTTTGCAATGCTCCCCTTAGGGTTATAGGGGTATACGATCTACCTAAAATCAACAGGAGCTCTTGGTGTAGGATTTCATCAATCGCCTACCCAGTGGTGGGATCCTACCAGTTTAACAACTGGTTTGATGATAGTGCACTGCATTCACATGCACAGTTTAGAGAAAACTTACCATCCACATTACTGCTGGGGAGGAAAACAATCCACACTGCCACGCGAACCCAGCTGAGAGGATATCAGCAAGGGAGGGTGGATGGGCCCAGTTGATCGTTGGAGCAAACCAGTTCATTCCCAGCTCATCGTCAGAGCTACAAACCTGTCCAAACCGGTAGAATCCTACTCCTGGGCCTTCCTATATTTCCCCTATACTGGAAGTAATGTTACATCATGGCAAGCAGAATTATGATGGTCATGTAGGAAGGTACATAGTTCTTGTTCTTTAGGTGAGTTTAAGTACATTAAAAACTATTTTTCTGTGGAGTCCATCTAGGAATTCCATATTCAGAAAAGCACTTCTAGTGGGGGGGAAACCCCTATTCAAATTCATAAATATATAGCTTAGGCCCAGGTTATTTCAGAAAATATTTTTCTTGTATGAGCCTCATAACTTACCAAAATTGTTAGGTAAGTTTCATCTTTGGATATCATCACTTCATCTGGTGGTGATATGAAACCTGGTCTTCTCAGTTATTCCTAGATTGCAGAAAACACACTTTATTGGTGATCTATTTTCTATAGAAGCCTACGAGAGAATCTTAAAGGCCCATCTTTATGCTTGGATTTTAATCATACCTGATCTGGTTGTTGTTTTTTTAGAAAAGGCGTTTATAGAAATGAAGTAAATAAATACTTCATTGTATGATAAATAAAGTGCTGAAAACAGCACTGACTTTGAAATGTGCTTATTCCAAGTTTAAATGGTTTTCATGTATGTAAATCAGACTTTTGGAGAAATGTAGATACCAATATTTAGTAAATCCACTTCAAGATCTGAAATATATTGTCTGTCATCCTGGGGAGGATTACTATCAGTAAGTAAACTATCAGAAACTAATTCTGGTTTGCAACATCATGACAAATATTTGGGAAAGATTAAAGAAATATTTGTATCTTATATGCATCTTCTAGATCCACGCAGATTTGGTTTTTAAACCATCAATGGCAGTTGAGTTCATAACTCATTTAGGAGTGAATATCCCCGAGTTTGCTAGAAACGGTATACAGATGAACACCAATATATACCATGAATCTGGAATCGAAACTAACGTTGCATTGAAAGCTGGACACCTTAAATTCACCTTTCCTGCACCAAAGACCCCAGTCAAGCTTTTCAGCATGAGGTATTGTAACAGTTTTGTTTTATTTATTTATTACATCAAGCATGTATTAGATAACATATATAAGCATAAACATGATTTTGGATACATGAAATGGATACAAATGAAAAGGAATATTAGGACAGGGACTGTAGTCATGCTGGTGTGCTTATGCACGCCCCTTACAAACCTCTTAGGAATGGGGTGAGGTCAACAGTAGACAGTCTAAGGTTAAAGTTTTTGGGGTTTGGGGAACAACCACAGAGTCAGGTAGTGCATTCCAGGCATTGACCACTCTGCTGCTGGTCATACTTTCTGCAATCGAGTTTGGGAGTGGTTTACCTTAAGTCTGTATCTATTGTGAGCTCGTGTATTGTTGTGGTTGAACCTGAAGTAGTCATTGACAGGTAGGACGTTGTAGCAAATAATTTTATGTACTACGCTTAGGTCACACCGAAAGCGGCATAGTTCTAAATTGTCTAAGCCCAAAATTTCAAGTCTGGGAAAACAACTTTTCCTTTTTGGTTGCTAATTTTTTGTTCCTGCATAAAACATTGATGTGCAGTACCGGTTTTGTACAGAGATGTTGTCCAATATTTTTTTTTAGTGTTCTGTTACAAAAAGTAGTTCCTGGGTGCAATTATGATATGCAAATCTAGTCATTGTCTTTCTCTACATTCTGAAATGAACTTAATCTGCAAATTGCTATAAAGTTGCCGTTTCTATCTTGCAAATAATATTTTTAAGCAGCCTGAATACCTTGGGCTGGGCATGTCAGTTTAGAGTTTTTGTTTTCAGTCTTCCCTAGAAAGACCAGACTCAAAGACAATATCAGAATGTGAATTAACCTTCCAAGAACAAGATTAAAGATTTGCACAAAATATTTTAATTGATGACTATCTATTCTTCATTTTAATTGCTAATTGGTTGAATCAGTAGAAAGAGAAAAGACCATTGATTTCCTTTTCCTTTTACAGCAATGTCTTGCATTTGGTCACCCCAACCCGAACAGAAGTGATCCCTCCACTGATTGAGAATAGAGTGTCACGACATTCTTGCTCTCCTTTCTTCACTGGCCTTAAATTCTGTACCAGAATAGAATATTCCAATGCTAGCTCTACAAATGCAGCACCTTATTATCCACTGACGGGAGAAACTCGGTAAGATAGCCCATTGGTCTTTCTCTGAATGAATCATTAACTCCTCTTTGATTCTTTGATATTTTCAGGCCAACCCTTCACCAAAGATAGAAAGCTCGTGGGACTGTATAAAACATGAATACATTCAAGGGTAGGATTGAAAAATGTTAGCAACTGGTTCTCTGCCCGGTTGCTGAGTGGGTGTGGCCATGGTGTGTGTGGCCTACTCAGCCTCCTGCACCATGGCAGGGGGGAGACGTGTCGCCCTCCCCAGGCTACGGAGGTTTTCCTCAAGTCTCCAGGAGGGTGAAAACAGCCTCCCCTGGGCTCCAGAGGCCCTCCGGAGGCCAGAAATGGGCTTGTTTCTGGACTTCCAGTAGGCCCGTTTTTCAACGTCCCAGAACCTCCGCGCAGACCCTGCACTTACCTGGCATGATGAACGGGCCGCGTGGAGACTCCTGGGAGGGGTGGGCGGGGCCAGGAGGTCCTTCCAACTATGGCTTTAGTGAACTGGATGTAAAATTAACATCCAGTTTGCTCAAACCAGTGAGAACCAGCTGAATCCCACTCCTGCATACATTCAGATAATGGTCTGTTTTGCTTACTTTGTTTTCCTCCTGGTATTAAAGGGAAATGGTTCTTTGTGAGGTGTTGTACCTTTGTTGCACTTGCTTTATTGGCTCCAAAAATTAAGCCCCTCTTCACCATCCTGAAAGCTAGGAATCTATTTGTAATGAATTCTTTGAGATGTTGAATTATTTGTCCATCATAATATTTTTACATTTCCATGGTATAACCTCAGGACAGACAATCCTGATACCAAATATTTTATATTGTATTCTGTATCTTTATATTTTATTGTGCCACCCTTTACTGCAAACATCTTTAGAGTAGTTTTAATGTGATAACTTTTATGGATAACTATTCTGACCCCCTCCTCCGTCCAGTAACGAATGCCGAGACAAGCTTAACTGGAATGTACTTTAATAGCAACACACCAAAACCTCGGTGGCTGAAAGCCAAGCAGAACAAACAGATAAGGACTTTGGCAGCAACTCAGACAAACTCAGGCAGCAATAAACACAGATAAGGCTTGGCAGCAATCCAGCCTGCCAAGATCACAGTAATGTCCTCCGACATTCAATCCTGCGTTGACTTCTGCAAAGAGGGCCGTGTGCACAAGTAGCTTTTTATAGTCTGGAGAGTAGCTTAATGACCACCAGCTGAGTGCAATCACCTCCTGTAATTGCGTAATTGTTCCTGACACCTAGTAGCTCTTTGATGGCGTGCATCCAGGAACAACTCACTACTGGCCTCCAGCTCACTCTCCCTTGTCTCCTCCCCACTGGTCCAAGGCTCAGGTGCCTCCTGGTGGCCAACCAGCCTCTCTGCACCCTGCTCGGAGTTGGAACCCTGTCCAGGGTCCTCCACATCCTCCAGAGCTGACTCAGAGGGCCCCTCACTGTCGGAGTCTGGTGGCAGCTCCAACGGCACCTGCTGGGCCACAACAGATAACTAATAGCAATTGAAGCTGTATTTCCTTATCCCAAAAGTGTCAGCACTGTAGAACTTCGCCTTTAATTATTCTGTATATAAGTTCCACATGCAAAACCATATGGATGTGAAGTGGAGAGTATATCATTAGAATGGCAACTAAAATGCAATGCAGAAAAGGAGTAGGTGAGGAGGGAAATGAGAATATACCACATACCCTAATTATTGATAGACCAAAGTGAACTTAATATTCTTAAATTGTTAAAGTCATCATAGCTTTCACATGATGTCTATTAGATCAGAGGTTCCCAACCCATGGGCCATGAGGGATTTGCAGTGGTAATTCTTTTCTATCTTGGCTGTTATTCCATTTAATTATTCACAATGAGATATTGTCTTCTCACTTTATTTAGGTTTGAAATTGAACTGCAACCGACAGGAAAAGTAAAGGAGTACATTGCAAGTGCTAATTATGAACTAAACAAAGAGGGCAAAGACTTGGTGGACACTTTAAAATTCATTGCTCAAGCCAAAGGTAAGAAACTGTGCAATTTGTTGTACAGTAATGGGAAATCTTTCCGTAATTTGCTTAATAGTAAACCTCTTCTCTGACTAAAACTAGTACAAAATCACCAGGTTCCTGCCAACAGGTCTTGGAAGGTCAGGATGCAGGAAATTTTTAGCAATTTTAATGAAATCAACACAAATCCAACATCTATCCACAATGACATACTGAGGGAAAGCTTTCCAAACAAAGATTTTAAGTATTTAATATTTGAACTGAACAATATTTTGAACTGCATTGATGTTGACCATTTATTTTAATGGACCACCCACATTTGTAATTATCAATTATAATTATATGTTTCAGGTGTAAAAGAAAGTGAAGCCAAAATCATCTTTACATTCAATCGAGGCAGAAAAATCTTTACCAGTGACTTCCAGGCCCCCGGTTTCAACATCGATTTTGGCACCAACCTTAAGATTACCGATTCCTCCAATCAAGGAAAGAAAGTAGTTGCCTTTATCTTAGACATAATCAACAAGAAAAGTCCTGAAATTACCATCACAGGAAGCCTAAGGTAATGATGCCTTCCCCCTCCCTAATTCTTATAGACATCCCAAGGCTGATAGTATTGAAATAGGCCTTGATTTCTTAACTCATGCTGTAAAGATCCTGTTGACTGCTTACAAGGGTGGGAGAAGAATCTCTAGGGTCAATTCCACTTGGCATAATCTCCAATGAATTTCAAGTGATTTGGAGTCAGTTTACAGTCGCCTTAACTTTGTGTGACTAGGCAGTGCTTCCTCCAATTGAACTCATAAGAGAATGCCAGCATCATCAATCAGTGTACTATCGCCCCAAACTATGGCAGCAAAAATTCTATCACCTACATTCCACATAGAAAAGGGAAAAATAACTTTGCTCTCAGTGCCAATCCTTATTTCCAATACTTTTCTTCTTCATTTTTTTCTGATCATTTTGAAAGAGTTACAAAATGTATGATGGTGGTGTTATAAATTTTGCTTTTGTGAAGATAATTTGCACTGTTGTCTGAATACTTTTTCTAACAGAGAGAGAGAAAGAGAAAGAGAGAAAGAGAGAGAGAGAGAGAGAGAGAGAGATGATAGATAGATAGATAGATAGATAGATAGATAGATAGATAGAGATAGAGATAGAGATAGAGATAGAGATAGAGATAGAGATAGAGATAGAGATAGAGATAGAGATAGAGATAGAGATAGAGATAGAGATAGATATAGATATAGATATAGATATAGATATATGTAATTAGAGTTACAACCCCTGGTATGCCCAAATATGGGAGGAAGTCCACTGCTTCCATTGTCTGTCCATCGGCTCGTCACAAGAGACCATCCAGACAGAAACCCAATATTTTTTACTGTTGCCTTTGTTACATTTGTGTTGTATTTGTGCTGATAAATGTATTTATTTATCAGCACAAATACAACACACACACACACACACACACACACACACACACACACACACACATATATATATATATATATATATAGAGAGAGAGAGAGAGAGAGAGATGTATGTATGTATGTGTATATACATACATACATACATACATACATACATACATACATACATAAATACATACATACATACATACATACATACATACATACATACATACATAGATATATTATGTATAGTTATTTATAATGTCTGTATTTCTTTTTTATGATTTGCTTCTACCAGCTCTGCTGCTGGGAGAGAATCATCCATGGAAGCGGCAATCTCTATTCCCCGCCTACAGACTCAAGCTAAAACAGATATATCCTACCATCGGTCAAGTAATGGAGTGATATTCCAGATTGACTCCTCGGCTACCTCATACGGCTCATCAGTTTCAGAGAGGATTGTCTTAAGATATGGTAGGTTCCTTTCGTGAAATGAAATCTTTTCATCAACAAACAACAATAAAAACCTCAGCCTTCTGATTCTGTGTATGTAGGACAACACTTCTCCTATCACACCCAAATTTTGTCCAGCGCCTTCAGGGAGCTGCCTACTGGAGCTCAAATCTTTGTAGTGACATACATTAAGAGAGTTGGAAGGGACCTTCTAGCACATCTAGTCCAAACCCCACCCAAGCAGGAGACCTTATACCATTTCTGACAAATGCCAGTCCAATCTCTTTGTGAAAGCCTCCAGTGATGAAGTTCCCACAACTTCTGAAGGCAAACTGTTCTATTGGTTGATTGTTCTCACTGTCAGAAAATTGCTACTTTCTTCTAGGTTAAATCTCTCCTTGATCAGCTTCCATCCATTATTCCTTGTCTGGCCATTGGGTGCCTTGGAAAATACCTCTCTAGGGCAGCCCCTCAAATTTTGGAAGACTGCTATCATGTCTCCCCTAGTCTTTCTCTTCACTAGACTAGCTATGCCCAGTTCCTGCAACTGTTCACCGTATGTTTTAGCCTCCAGTCCCCTATAGAGAGAACCATTCAGGCTTGAAGGGTACAATTTGTCATTAAATCAGAATATGGATATCACACAACTCTAGCCCACGAGTTGAGTAGTTTTGACCATGAGGGATGCAATATCCAGTTCGGTTGCCTTGTGTATAAACATTTAACTGCTTTGTTAAGACAGAACATTGCCTGGGGTATACCATTGAGGAGGTAGCCTACACGTCATTCCTCCAAAATATGGAACACTTCACAAATATGTGTGTCATAGGGTTGAGTATGTCCTTTATTTGGAAATAGATCTTTGCATGGACAAAATTTGATCTCTAGCATGGTTCTCTATGTTCCTCTGTCTTTTCCACATACAGTATAAGCTCTACCTCACCTCATCAGAGTAATTATCTGTATGGAAACCGGTACGATTTTACTTTCAATTTCATAATCCAGGTTCTCTAGGAAATAATATGGGGTCCTTGGTTCTGTCTTTCAGATACAGAAAAAGTAGAGATTCAGTGGAACTCAGGCACCAGCGCTTCTTTGAAGAGAATGTCGGCCAATCTGCCTGTAGATGTGAAAGATTATTCAAAGGCTCTGCAGAAAAAGGCAAATGGACTTCTGGATCACAAAGTAGCTAATACTGACATGACACTCCGGCACATCATTTCACATTTTATTGTGGTAAGTAGATGTGCCCGTCGTAGTTGCCATTTGTCAAAGTATCTGGTACAGTTCAGTGGTGGGATTCAAAAAATTTTACTACCGGTTTTATGGGCGTGGCTTGGTGGGCGTGGCAGGGGAAGGATACTGTAAAATCTCCATTCCCTCTCCACTCCAGGGGAAGGATACTGCAAAATCCCCATTCCCTCCTAATCAGCTGGGACTCGGGAGGCAGAGAAAAGAGACAGTCAGAAGTGGTATTTACTAGTTCTCCTATCTACTCAAACTTTTCCGCTACCAGTTCTCCAGAGCTGGTCAGAACCTGCTGAATACCACCTCTGGTACAGTTGATTTGAATGTTCTAGCTGTAGGAGGTGTCAGTATCTTCCAAAAAAAGGCCAAAGTTCAATGGCAACCAAGCACAATTTTGACAATGGAAATATCAGGGATCAGGAAGCCAGGGGACCCTAGAGTGTGGGGATGATGTAGTGGCTACCTCTCCATGCAAATTGTAACTTGAGTTGTTGCAGTACCTGGGACAAGAGAATCTCATGTAGGTTCTTCCCTCATATTTCAGCAGTGTGGAAAGAAAAGGTGGCATGCATCAGTTTGCACACAACTGGAGAATGTCACACGAGACCATATCCTCACTGTTTTTAGGATTTTATCCCTGGTGGGAACTGTTCGAATTGTTACATCTAAATCTGTTCTGACCCCCCTCGTCCCACACCAACATACTCTGAGCCAAAGATAAGTTACGGCATTTAATTAACAGACAGACAGGTCCTTGGCAGCAAACCGGCACAGACAAACTTGGGCAGCAATCCAGCACAGATAAGCCCTGGCAGCAATCCAGCCTGCCAAGCTCACAATAATGTTCTCCAACATTAGTCCTGCATTGACTTCTGCAAGAGGGCCGTGTGCACAAGCAGTCCTTTTATAGTCTGGAGAGGAGCCTAATTGCCACCAGTTGAGTGCAATTACCTCCTGTACTTGCGCAACTGTTCCTGACGCCTATTATCTTCGGTGCCGGGCATCCAGGAATAACTCACTGCTGACGTCAGGATCACACTCCCTTGTCTCCTCCCCACTGGTCCAAGACTTAGGCGTCTCCTGGTGGCCAACCAACCTCTCTGTGCCCTGCGCAGAGTCGGAACTCTGTCCAGGGTCCTCCAAAGCCGACTCATCGGGCCCCTCACTGTCAGAGTCTGGTGGCAGCTCCAACAGCTCCTGCTGGGCCACAACATAAATGTAAGATGCTTGTATTGTGATAATTTATTATGATTTTTCAGGCAACCAATACCTGGCTGGAAAAGACATCCAAAGATATACCATATGTCCAGAACCTGCAGGACAAATTAAGTAAACTTCAACAACTTGACTTTCAAATCACAGATGTAATCACCATTCCTGAAGAGCTTTTCTTTAAAAGGTAAAGCCAAATATCATTGTTTGTTTTGTCTGATGCTGGCAAACCCCATGAGAATTTCCAAGTTAGCCTTCCCCTACTTCAGGGGTGTCAAACTCACCGTAGTGGCAGCTCACGTTATGTATCATGACTTTTTCCCCCTTTGCTAAACCGAGCGAGGGCATGGCCAGCGCATGATGCATCCAGCCCACGGTCTGCGAGTTTGACAGGCCTGCCCTACTTGAAGGCAACCAGAACTATGGACTTCAACTCCACCACCACTACCTCCAATTCTGCAGCCTATATAGACGTTAATGAGAATGCTGGAGATTGAAGTCCACATATTGAGAAAACATTGAAATTGATGTAAACGGATGGATGGATGGATGGATGGATGGATGGATGGATGGATGGATGGATGGATAGATAGATGGATGGATGGATAGAGGGATAGATGGATAGATGGATAGATGATGGATAGATGATGGATAGATGGATAGATGGATAGATGGATAGATGGATAGATGGATAGATGGATAGATGGATAGATGGATAGATGGATAGATGGATAGATGGATAGATGGATAGATGATGGATAGATGATGGATAGATGGATAGATGGATAGATGGATAGATGGATAGATGGATAGATGGATAGATGGATAGATGGATAGATGATGGATAGATGATGGATAGATGGATAGATGGATAGATGGATAGATGGATAGATGGATAGATGGATAGATGGATAGATGGATAGATGGATAGATGGATAGATGGATAGATGGATAGATGGATAGATGGATAGATGGATGGATGATAGTAAGTAAAAGCAATAGTTAACCACTTCTTCAGTGGTGTTCTCTTCAAAAGATAGCTTTATTGGGACTTTTTCCAAACAAAATTATTAAAATGCTTGTTATTACTGCTTTTGTCTGCTATCTATTAAAATGGGCATATTTTAAAATGGGCATGTTTTGAAGAAGAATAGCGCATTTTTAAACTTACAATGGGTAATTCTGTGTTTCAGTGATGGCAAGATTACATACGTTTGGAATAAAGACAGTACTTTCATTACTATCCCGGTGCCCTTCGGTGGACAATCATCACAGGACATGAGCGTACCCAAGACTCTGAGAGCACCAGCACTGGTGGTGGAATCACTGGGATTAAATATTCCATCGCAGGAGTATAAAATTCCGCAATTCACCATCCCTGACGATTATACACTTCGGGTACCTTTGTTGGGCGCTTTTGAGATCACTTCCAACTTGTACAACAATTACTACAATTGGTCCGGCTCCTATTCTTTAGCTAACACCACAAAAGAGGCCCACAGTCTGAAAACAAGATATTTTGTAAAAGCTGATTCTGTTTTGGACTTACTTTCGTATAATATACAAGGTAAGCATCAATTAGTGTTATAAAAGCAATTAATTAAGCACCGGTTATGTTTTCCTATGTTTTCAAAAGTCACCGACTCTTTGCTCCGAACACACCACATCAACATGAATGGTTTTAATGTTTTATGTTTACACAGTTTAATTTAATGAGTTTCTCCCCAAATATAATAATTCTTACTATTTGATTAGTAGATTCTGAAAATGAACTCAACATACTAAGTCCTGACTGTTTATGCAGAGACCTCTTAACAGCCTGGTTGGCTTATTTGCATAAACACTGATTGCCTTTTTTAAAAAACATATTAATTGTATGACACTAAAGAAAAGCTGTACAATACTCTTATTACAAAGTATTGCACAATCTTGTGTCTAATTTTGGAGCAAGGTTCTGAATCAGAAATTACTATCATACAAGAGAGATGGAGACTTTGAGATCTTGTGTCTGCCCAAGATCACCTAGTATTGTGTAGTCTTCCTCATACTGGTACCCTCGTTGTATTTTAAGTTTCAGAGGGCACAGTGATTGAGAATGGCAGAAGAATGATTTGAGTTCCAACTTGAGCCAGGCTTGTGCAAGAATAAATAAAAATGAGATCCAGACAGCTTTAAGGAAAGAAGAAATACTATTCCTAAAAGCAAAGACTTTGCCTTTAGATGCAGCTGCAGAGAAATGGGGTACTGTTTTATAGGGGAGCTTTCCTGGGTGTAGAAGTATCTATGTACTGATTCTAGTGTAATACTTGAGGAGTGTGTGTACGTATGTGTAGGTACATTATTTATAATGTTTATTCTTGTGAACATGCAGTTCCGCTGGGAGATGTAATTTAATTAACTATTTCTGTTTACACACCTTATCCTTTGATATGTGCATTGGTTCCACCACAAAACCGCGGTGGAATAAAGCGCGCTCGACGAAAGCGCGTACGTGACGTCATCACAGCGCGACGAAAACATCATGCTGTGAGCGGTAAATTTAAAATTAAAGCGAAAACCTTACCCTAACCCCCCCAAACCTAACCCTAAACCTAACCCTAAACCTAACCCTTAACCTAACCCTAAACCTAACCCTAACCCTTAACCTAATGCTAAACCTAACGCTAACCCTGAACCTAACCCTAAACCTAACCCTAACCCTTAACCTAACCCTAAACCTAAACCTAACCCTTACCTTTATGTGAATCGGCTTGCTTTAATTTAATTTTAATTTTAATTTAATTTATTTTTAATTTTTTTCATCGCGCTGCTGATGACGTCACGTACGCGCTTTCGTCGGGCGCGCTTTATTCTACCGCGGTTTTGACGGGTCACATGTGCATTAGGTCTGGGTAACTTATTTGGGGATTTGAGGAAATTTGAGGAAAAGATTTTCCCCTGTTCACTATTTTGACTTGATCTTTAGCTTGACTTTAGCTTGACTGTCAATTATCTAGTGGAGATGCTGATTCTCAGTCCATGGTGGATTTTGTTAATGTTTTAAGGGAAGAATGAAAACAGTATAAAGAATAAAATATTTTATTCTGATATAAAAATTCTCAGAAGAATTTGGCAGCAGTAATCTAATAAATCTAAATCAGGGTGTCGAACTCGCGGCGTCACATTGTCACGTGACATACCATGGCTTTTTCCCCCTTCGCTAAAAGGAGGGTAGGCGTAGCCAGTGCATGACGCAGCCTGCCCGTGGGCCATGAGTTTGGCACCCCTGATCTAAATGGAAGCAAGTTGAGAATAATCATATAGTTCATGTTACCATATAAGCCTCAAGTAGGCCTTGTAATTGACAAAAAAAAAGTAATTTGCTACAGCTAACACCCATATCAGTCCCACATGCTAAAATGTCAAACAAATTATAACTGGGTTCAGACATTGAATTAAATTAACATTATTGTTAAGTTTTCAGTGAAACTTTTAAGCAATCCTTGCATGCCTTTTTAAAAAAAAGAATAATGCCCAAATAATCTATTATAACTATAATCTGTTATAAATCCCACTCAGCAACCTAGTTTTGGTCTAATGGTTAAGGTGCTGGACTTGGAGCAGGGAAGCCCAAGTTCTAAACCTCCCTTAGAGACAAAAGGCAGCTGGGTAATGTTTGGTCAGCCATTACTTCTGAGCTTTAGAAAAAGGACAATTTGAAACCACATCTGAAAATTTTGCCAAATAAACTGCATCGCCTTTGACACTAGGAAGGAAAAAAAAATTAGTCCTATTCAAGTCGGTCTCTGCCCACAGTTAATCAGAGCAAGGTCCCATTAAACACAGCATGGCTTACTTTTAAGTATACAAGCATTTTAAACATCTGAATTACATAATTCATGAATGATGAATGAGGAGAGATGAATAAGCATTTAAACATCACAATAGTTCAAGCTACTTGGCACCTTAAAGTTACTAATGTTTTTCCCCCCATTTTATTTCAGGTGGGGGAGAAGCAAGTTATGACGGAAATGGACTTACCTATGATTATGAAAACTCACTCCGTCACAGCCTCCTCAATTCCAATTTTAAATTCAGCAGGGTCAACCAATATGGACTCAATCCCACCGTCAAAAATATCATGACATTGGAGACTTCCAGCCCCGTCGGAGTTATGTTTGCCTTGTCTGTCAATCATGATTCCACTGAGAATGACCAGTCACGTGTTGTTTTTACCAAACTAGAAGGGCAATGGAAGGTTGCTACAATTTTTGCCAAAACCGAATACTCACAATCTATCATCTCTAATAAGAACAATCTTGACTTGGTATGGGATTCATCCCTGACTTTTGATTCTTCCTTGTTCGTGGCTACTAACCAAATGAACCAAAAAATTACAGCGGATGCATGGAGTCTCTCCTCTACCACAAACATACAGAATTTCATTCTGACTAATGAGGCTTCCTTAAAGTATCAAAACAACCAGCTGAAACTGTCATCACAGGCAAAGGGAGCCTATCCAAACTTTGAAACAAACAACAAGTTTGAATTAACTTTAGACAAGCAACAGGCTATCCTTCATTCCGAATTAAAGACCACTTACTTTGAAAATGTATATTATGCCCTGATATCAGGCTCTGTTAATAACCAAGGCCTTGAACTCATCAGTGATTTGTCATTGGAAAACAAAAGGAACAAAGCCGAACATAAGTCTGCTCTAAGTATTAAGCAAGATGGATTGGTGAGCAGTGCAACAACAAAATTGCAGCTTTCCTTACTGGTCTTCCAGAATGAAGTGAATGCACGAATTGGCAGTTCTGGTGCTTCTCTGAAGATTGACACCAATGGAAGATCAGGGATACACAATGCAAGATTCAGTTTGGATGGGAAACTAGCCCTCACAGAAATAGCACTGTTGAGCACATATCAAGGGAGCATTTTGGATATGGACAGCAAAAATATTCTGAACTTCCGAGTAAAGAATGGAGAACTCCGATTTTCAAACAGTTTGACAGGATCCTACAAACAAATGAAGTTTGAGCACACCCATGAGCTGAACACCGTAGGGTTGTCCTTGACGTACGTTTCCAATTTGGACCACACTATTAACCCAGACATATCCCACAAACATCATGTGGACCTGCAGCTACAGCCCTCTTCGATCACAGCCAACTTGAACAATGATTTGAAATACAGCAGTGCCATTGTAAACAACAAAGCCCGCTTGCAGCTTGAGTTCTTCAAGGTAAATCTGGATGGTAATATTAAAGGTGCTTATAGAGGCAATGAGATAAAGCATACCTATATCTTTACATATGGAGATCTGACTGCACATATGAAGACGGACACAGCTGCAAGCATCCAAGGCGCAGCGCTTACCCATAAAGTTAACTTGAACGTCGCAGGACTCTCTTCTACAATCGTTGTCAACACAAACTGTGATTCCAAATTCTTAACCTTTTCTAATGAAATACGGTCTGCGGCTGTCCCCTTTACTGTCACTTTGGATATGCATACTAATGGAGACGGACGCTTGGCACTTTGGGGAGAACAGTCTGGGCGGTTGTATAGCAAATTCCTGCTAAAAGCAGAACCTCTTGCGTTTGTCTTTTCCCATGATTACCAGGGATCAACCAACCACATCACCAATTCTAGGGGAAGATACAACACTGGATTAGATAGCAAAGTCACTGTTGTTTTAACTCCATCTGAACAAAGCAGTGCTTGGAAAACGAAGAGTCAGCTGAATAGCCATGTATATACCCAAGACTTTAATGTGTTTAACAATGCTGAAAATATTGGTGTGGAGTTGACTGGACAAACTTTAGCTGATCTTTCTGTACTAGACTTTCCTATGAAGATACCATTCACAAATGATGAAAGACTTAATCTAATAGATACCCTGGGTTTAAGAGAAAATATAGCCGAGCCTCAAGAATTTGGCCTCTCTCTTTCTCTCAAATATGATAAAAATGCAGATGTGCATGTCATCAATCTACCTTTCTTGGAAAGACTTCCGGCATATTATGAGCAATTCAGACATTCCATCTTAACTGCAATGAAGTCCATTCAGAAGAATCTAAAGAGCATAAATATAGACCAGCTTATGAGAAAATACAAAACAGCATTAGATAGGTTTCCCCAGCAAATGAATGACTATGTGAACTCTTTCGATTTGGAAAGTAAGGTGAATAAATTGAAAGAGAATCTGGATGCTTTCACAAAAGATTATAGCATAACAATTGAAGACCTTCAAAGCACATTGGAAAATGCTAGAGCTAATCTGCTAAATGTTTTGACTAAGCTGCAAGTATTTCTGACTGAAACTGAAAAGTATGTGAAGGAGAATTTTGACTTAAGACCAGCTATCATGCAACTTATCGAGACAATTGTTGAAAAAATAAAAGTTCTAGATAAGCAATATGAAATCAGTGTGACAATGATCAACACAATTCAGCAACTCCAGTCTTATATGTCTGAGTATGACCCTAGCCAAATAAGAAACAACGCTGCTGCTTGGGCTCAAAATGTGGATGACACGTACAAAATCAGAGCTCAGATACAAGAAAAACTTGATCAACTGAAGAATCAGATTCAGAATTTCGATGCCCAACGTATTGCAGAAACTTTGAAGCAGCAAATAAAAACAATTGATGTCGAAATGCTTATAGGAAAGTTAAAAGTACAATTTCCATTTGAAAAAATAGACCAACTCCTTAGAAAAATCAAAGACATCCTTCTAAATTTTATGGAAGATTATGAGATATCTGAGAAGATCAATGCATTCACAGTCCACATGCATAAACTTATTGAAAAGTATAATATTGACGAGCAGGCCAAGGTTCTAATGGATAAGGTGGTAGAATTATATAAACAACAGAAAATCTCAGAAACAGTTCAGCAGTTAGCCATCACATTGAAAAAAATTGACCTAAAACCATTCTTCAATCAAATTTTGAAGTTTATCGATGATGCAATTAAGAATCTCCAAACATTTGACTATAAAAAGCTAGTTGATGGTATCAATGACTTCCTTGACTCTGCAATAAAGAAGCTGAAGTCCTTTGATTACAACAAATTTGTAGACGAAACAAACAATAAAATTCGGCAAGCAACTCAAAAAATCAATGACGAAATTAAAGCTTTGGAGCTGCCACAAAAATTGGAAGCCGCAAAACAATACATCAAAGATGTCCATGCTGTGATTTCCCAATATATTGAGAAATGGAAAGATAGTAGACTTGCTGCAACAGTGAACTGGTTCAATGATCTTCTAAGCTCTACAGCAATAGAGGAACTGAAAAGTAAGATCTATGATTTCCTGGAAGATGCACGCAAAAGAATTTACCAAATGGACATTCCAACAGAATGCCAAAGAATCCTTCAAAAAGCAAGCCAGCTATACAGGACCGTAGTCTCCTATCTAGTTGACAAATGGGACATTACTGCAAAGAAGATTAGTGTTTTAGCAGAGAAATACAATGCAAAAAATATGGCTGACCGTCTGAACCAGTTCGTTGAAACTGGGTTTATTGTTCCTGCAATCAAGCTAGGCATAATCAACATACCAACTTTTGAAGTTAGTCTCCGAGCCTTAAAGGATGCAACATTTCAAACCCCAGATTTTATTGTTCCACTAACAGACCTTCGTGTGCCTTCTTATCAGATAAATTTCAAGAGATTAAATGAAATCAGAATCCCAGCTAGATTTACTACTCCTGCATTTGTCATTCTAAACATTATTAAAGTTCCCTCCTATACAATTGATTTTAATGAAATGAAAGTGAAGATCGTGAGGATAATAGATCAATTAATGACAAGCGACTTTCAGCTGCCAGCAACTGATACATACTTTCAAGAGATGAAAATCAAGGATCTTTATTTTTCAGACTTTTCTTTACCTGAAATGAATTTGCCCCAGTTACAAGTACCCGAATTATTGATTCCAAAGCTGAACTTGAATGAATTTCAATTTCCAGATATAACAATTCCGGAATTCCAGTTACCACGTATACCACATACTGTAACTATCCCTACATTTGGAAAGCTGTCTGGTACTTATAGAATTGCTTCTCCCTTCTTTACGCTTACTACTAATGCTGGTTTTCAGAATGTAACAGCAGATGCCCACAGCCCAGAATTTGTAGCCTCTCTTTCGGCTATAGCGGTATCCAAAATCGACTTCCTTGCTTTCACCCTAACTGCAAATACTCACCTTTTGGCACCTGAGATGAAAAAGTTAATCCTAAAAGAAAACCTGAAGTTCACCAACTTGTACCTTAAAGCCGATCACGGAAGTGAAGTCGTATTTTTGACAACATCCGTTCAAGGAAATGCTGAAACAACAGCCAGCTTCCAGACTACACGTAATGCTATAGAACTGCATAACAAATTAACAGTCAACCTGAACAAGATTATTTCCATGGACAGCAAGACGCTTTATACACATAGGCTCAACATTCCAAGCGCCCAGTTCACTAGCCAAGCTGAATTAAGCAATGAAATAAAAACAGCATTGGAAGCTGGACACATTTCAGCTACTTCCACTGGTAAAGGGAATTGGAAATGGACTGCTCGTGACTACTCTGATGAAGGAACCCACGAATCAAAAGTCAGTTTCACCATACAGAGATCCATAGCTGCATTTGTAGCAGAAAACAGGATAAGTGCCAAATACCTAAGGGTCAACCAAAGAGCGGTGTATGAATACAACTTGCCAAGTTCTTCAAAGCTTCAGGTGGAGTCTACAATTGAGTCTCCGCAACTTGGGCAGAGTGTTTTAAATGTGCAAGGCGCAGGGAACCTCGTACAGCTGAAAATGGAACTGTCTGCTACACACAATGCTAAGGTGACGGGGCGCATCTCCGGGACAATAAATAATGGTGTGTCCTTTTCAATACAACCATTTGAAATTAAAGCATCAGCTAATAACAATGTGAATGTGAAAGTTAGCTTCCCATTCAAAGTAGTTGGAAAAATTGAGTCTGTAAATGCCTACAGCTTGGTGCTCAGTCCTTCCACTCAGCAAGTTAGCTGGGTAGCTGAGGGAAGATTTAACCAATATAGATACACTCATAACTTGTCTGCTGGTAATAATGAAGATAGTACTGAAGCTATTGTATCCATGAATGGTGATGCTAACTTGGAATTCCTAAATATCCCTATTTCATTTCCTGAACAATCTGTTCCCTACATTGGTGTCAGGATACCCCAAGTGCAAGAATACTCTCTGTGGGAAGAAACGGGGCTGAAAAGGCTACTGAAAACTCCAAAACAATCATTTGATTTAAATGTAAAACTTCAGTACAAGAAGAACAAAGATGTACACTCGTTTCCAATTCCTTTAGATGGGGTGCACAAAACACTCAATTATTACATCGTGAACTTCAACAAACATTTTGAAAGAAATAGAGACCATACTTTAGCATTTCTGACAGACTCCTACAACCAAGCCAAGGTCAAGTTTGACAAATACAAAGTGGATACTTCAGTAAACCAAAGCCCACAAATCTTCAGGATTCCGAGCTACACCATTCCTGTGCTTAATATTGAAGTCTCTTCTTTTACAGCAGAACTCCCAACTTTTGGCTATGTGCTTCCAAAAGAAATGAGGACTCCAGTTTTCACTGTTCCATTTGTCGGGTTTTCAATGCCATCATATACCGTTGTCCTTCCATCACTGGAGCTGCCAGTTCTTCATATTCCCCAAGGCCTGAGAACACTGAAGCTTCCCAATTATCGAGTAAGCCCTCTGCCAAACCAGATCTCTATCCCAGCCTTTGGAAATATTACCTATGATTTCTCATTTAAATCTAGCATGATTACCCTGAATACAAACGCTGGCTTTTTTAACCAATCTGATATTATTGCCCGATTGAGTTCCTCCTCCACTTCTGTGATTGATGCCCTACAATATCAGTTGGCTGGGACCACAAGCATCACAAGGAAGAGAGGTCTGAAACTAGCAACTGCATTATCCCTGAGAAACCAATTCATAGGAGGAAATCATGACAGCACTATCAGTTTCACAAAGAAAAACATAGAAGCTTCAGTGGTAACTACAGCAAAGATTACCGTACCGGGCTTGAAAGTAAATTATGGACAGGAGCTTAAAGGAAATGCCAAAGCAATACTGATAATATCTTCAAAAATAAATATAGATTATGATATTGATAACAATTATGTCAATACTAAAGCAGCAGTTGTCCACGAAGCTAAACTAGAAAGTTTTATATCTTATATATCGGCTGATACATTAACCAATGGTTTTATCAATGGTAAATTTTATGAAGGAAAATCATTTTCTGGGAAGTTGGTTCATGAAGCAAATACTTATTTGAATTCTAAAGGTATTCGATCAGGTATGAAGTTTGAGACCAGTTCAAATTCTGCGGACTTCTGGAATTTTGATGCAAAAGAAAATGTTGCCATCGAAGCATCTACCGATCGTATTTATGCTTTATGGGACCATAGTGGAGAAAACTATCTAAATTATTTCCCATTACTTCGAACTAGAGGAAATCAGATCTGCAAAGTAACTCTGGAACTAGCTCCTGGTATTGTGTCAGCAGGCCTTCAGATACAAGTTGCCCAACCAAATAATCTCTTTGATGAGACTTCTGTTAATCAAGCATTTTCACTGACTGTTAATAATGGAAATCAAAAAATTAGCTGGAAGAGTGAAGGCCAAATCCTTAATTTTTTCCTTGGACATGGCTTGGAGTTAGCAAATGATAATGTAGAAGCTCAAGTTGACTTGTCAGCATCTTGGGGAGGACGTATCCATTTCCTCAGAAAAGTTATAGTGCCAATTTATGAAAGGAGTTTATGGGACATCTTAAAATTAGATCTGACCACTAGACCTGAAGAGAAGCAATACCTAAATGCATCTACAAAAATAGTATACACAAAAAATGAAGATGGGTATTTTTTCCCTATAAATGTCAATCGACTGGCAGATGGCTTTACAATCATGATTCCTGAAATTCAAGCAAACGGTCTTGACAATCCATCTTACTCCATTGTCCAACGTGAGTTCAAAATCCCTGAAAAGTTGGAAAGTTCATCATTTGATATCAACCTTCCTCTGCTACCGAAAGTACAATTTCCCCAAGTTAATGTAGTAACCAAATACAATAATCTGGAACAAAATAAAATCCCATACTTTGAGTTGACTGTTCCCAAGTACCATGTAACAATGCCCCAATTTACTCTTCCAAAGACACTTTATCTTGGCAACCTAAATCTGGATCTGAATGCTGCAATCAACAAGATAGCTGATTTTGATTTGCCTACAATTACAATCCCTCAACAGCAGATTGAAATACCAGCTTTCACATTTTCTTTACCTGCTGGAATTTACTTCCCCAAATTTGGAGCTTTGTCTAGCTCTGTCAAGGTCGCTTCCCCATTGTACACTGCTACCTGGAACACAGCTGTGAAGAACACCAAGGAAGCCTTCGAACATTCCATTGACTTTACTGCAAATTCACCGCTGCAGTTTCTGGAATACGATTTTGATGGTAAGTATATTCTAGATTATTTTGAATTAGATATAATTGATTGGAATTGAAGACAGATGATTTGAAGGAACTTCTGCTCCTTTAAAATGTAACATAGGTAAGATGAGGCAGAGTAATGGGTTTTTTTTGGGTGGGGAGTTTCAGAGTTTGTTGCATAAATTCAAATCCAGAAGGCACACAAAGATAACTGATTCAGCTGGATTCATTAACTTCTTTATATACATAATAGATGGATAAATGTACAATACCAACAGGTGGGTCTTTCAAGTAAACACAAGGCAGAAGAGTTGCAGGCAAACACAAGTAGCTAGTTTCATTTCAGCAGACAAGCCCAGACAGACTGTTTTTTTACTTCTCAGAGCAGCCAACTGCATTAGTTTTAATTCTCAGCTAAGCCATGCCCAGACTCCAAGCTTAATTCTCTGCACAGAGTGAGATCTGTTGAAGCTTCCATTGGCTGACTTAGTTGCTAGGCCTATTCATTGGCTGACCTTGTTCCCATGTCTCTTCCAGTCATGAATATTTTAACATTGAAAATATTGATGGATATCCATTGATGGATATTGAAATCCATCTGGATTTTATATATGGGTGAAAAGAGATTAGACCAGAGAAGTAATGATTAAACCTGTATTCATGACACCAGTTTTGCTGTCTGCATGTTGTTATAACAGCTACTTTAGAACTAATGAATTAACAATTTGAAATATTCTATTAATTGAAGGTAAAAAAAACCACATATATCTCAAGGACACTGTGCAAAAGTCAGTCTATGTATCCTAAATTTGTGAAATGTGATTTCACCCATATAAAACCTTTCCTTTCTAGGTACATCCACCTACAAATATGAAGGCAACCGTTTCACACTAAATACACAGTATGATTTAGCTCATCCTGACCTAAGTGGAAAATATAAAGGTGTCTACATTGTAGAAGGTGACAGGTAAATATACTCTCGCAAAGTGAAGGCAAATATACATGTCCAAAGACAATGTTACAGGATCAAAATCTGAGTCAGAGAATGTGCTTGCTGTGTACATTTCTTGAACAGAAATGACTGAAGCCTGGGAAACAGGCCCCTTGTCTGTCAAGAGGAATGCTGATTTACTAGCAGCCGAGGTGGCGCAGTGGTTAAATGCAGCACTGCAGGCTACTTCAGCTGACTGCAGTTCTGCAGTTCAGCTGTTCAAATCTCACCAGCTCAGGGTTGACTCAGCCTTCCATCCTTCTGAGGTGGGTAAAATGAGGACCCAGATTGTTGTTGGGGGCAATATGCTGACTCTGTAAACCGCTTAGAGAGGGCTGAAAGCCCTATGAAGCGGTATATAAGTCTAACTGCTATTGCTATTGCTATTAGGGACCATGTGCAGCTTAAGGAAACAATAATTAATGACTTAATGGCCAGCCATCAACCTCCTAATTAATAATTAAAAGCTACAACCAGGCACCATATAAATATAATGCAGGCATATAAACAGTGGACATATTCTGGAGATAATGAAGTTCTCAGAGGATGGGTTCCAGCACAAGCCCAAAAACCTGGAAGAATAAACCTTTGATCCTGGGGATTGCTTTAGATTATATCCTAAATATATTCTCTTTGTTAAAAAGCCTATAGATCAGTGGTGGGATTCAAATAATTTAACAACCGGTTCTCTGCCCTAATGACCATCTGGGTAGGTGGGGCTTGGTGGTCATGTGACTGGGTGGGCGTGGCCAACTCAAGGTCACTCAGGTCGATGGACGCTTCACCTTAGCTGTTACAATGTAATAAGGGTTAACCGGAGAGGCAGTTTCTGTAAGCAGGTCAATAAAGATTAGGCTAGAAACAACAACTAGAATGTTTCCTTCCTGCCTTCCTTATAGGATTAGCCCTGTAAAGTGGGAAAAAACAAAAGGAGATTTCTTCCAACAATCGGTTCTCTGAACTACTTAGAAAGTTATCAACCAGTTCTCCCGAATAGGTGCGAAGTGGCTGAATCCCACCACTGCTATAGATGAAACTATACACCATAAATAGGGATCCATTGAGCACAGTGGTGGGTTTCCAATATTTTTACTACCGGTTCGCTCGCGCACACAACGCTTCTACGCATGAGCAGAAGCATCCGGGCAGGTGGGCGGAGCCTCCCACCGTCACCACTACCAGTTCGCCCAATCTGGGTTCAACCGGGAGCAACCCACCTCTGATTGAGCAGTGTTATGTAAGGGAGACTGTACACCTTACTCCGTAAGCATTATCTGGCTTCTCCACTGATTTTTGTTCGACAGAAGATTGCAAAAGCTGTTCACATGACCCCTGGACCGCAACCACCATAAATATGAACCAATTGCCTATCATCCCAATTTTGATCACATGACCACAGGGATGCTGCAATGGTCATGAGTGTGAAAAATGGCCATAAGTCACTTTTCAGTGTCGTTTTAACTTTGAAGAGTCACTAAGCAAAATGTTGTAAATCGAAGACTACCTGTGTATTAAAGACAGGGTTATATTTATGACTGGTAATGATAATATTTAGCAGGCTTCTTTCCCAGTGGAATTGGATTTGGCCTACAATATCATTTATTTTATAGAACACCACCAACATTTTCCTTTTAACTCTCTTTGATAGAATCACAGAGTTTCAAGTACGGCTGTTTGAAATACTGTGCCATGTTGACTTTTTAAATTATTCTTTCCATCATATCAATTCAAGGTCATACCATTTAATGATTCAGTAGAGTAATTCAACCATTTGCAGTTAGACTTTACGACCACGCTTGAGCCCCAAACTTCTGTTGTTAAGTGAGGCATTTATTAAATGAGCTTTGCCCCATTTCACAGTTTTTCTTGCCACGGTTGTTAAGTGTATCACCGCAGTTAATAAGTTAGTAACCTGGTTGTTAAGTGCCCTCCACATTGACTTTGCTTGTGAAACGGTCACAAAAGGGAATCGCATGACCTTGGGACACAGCAACAGTCGTAAGTATGAACCAGTGGCCAAGAACCTGAGTTTTGATCACATGATCATGGGGATGCTGCAAAGGTCATAACGGTGAAAAACGCTCATAATTCACAGTTTTTTTAACTTTCAACGGTCCACTGTATGAACTGTTGCAAATTGAGAACAACCTGTATAATAGGCTATTTTTAAAAAAAAAAAAATGCTACTTTGCATTAATGAGTAATTAACTTATCCTGTGATTACTTTGTGTCTCTTTTAGACTTATTCGGGACACAGCATCCCTGGACATCACCAGTCCAACTTTCACAGATGTCCAAATGCGCTTCCAGCGAGATGATTCAAGCGTTTCTACATTGATATCATCTCCTTCAGCTGGTACTCTTCGTATTCTTATCAGTCTGGACTCCAGTGTTCTCAACAGCAAGATTGCCTACCAACCTCAGGTAGGCAAGATTAAAATTAAGACTATGCTGCATAGTTCAAATGACCTTCAGTTTTATCCTGACCAAGTTGGACTGACTTCAGTGGGACCTACATCTGGTTACTGTCATTAAAACCCCCACTAATTTGCTCTTAGCTGCAGCTTTGATTTGTCCCTCCTTACACAAAGACATTTTTTTCAGCATGGCGAAGTCCAACGTTCAGGCACTAAAGTAGAAAGATGAAAGGGAATGTTAATCTATTATTTCCTTTAATTTATTCTGAAATGCTCCCTTAATCAAATGTCCCCTTAATCAACAGCCCTGTCAGAACCTCCACAATTAGTTAGAGGCCAGTAAAATGTTAATGTTGTTCCCCGTATGTATTCAATTGCTATCATTTAGTTGGCATATAGAGACTGATTAATTCAAAAGGCATACTGAGTAAGAATAAGTGCATAATATTGTGTTGATGTGCATGTACAGTATACGTGTATGTGTATAAATACACCTATAAACATATGTATAAGCTAAACATTCAGATACCTGAATACTGACCCAATTAAGGAATACTTAAGTATTCTCAATACTGACTATCAGTATTGATAGTGATAAGAAGTGTAGCCATCAGTGCAACTTTTATTAGTTATGCACAGTGCACTACTCAATCCTACTACAGGTCTATTTCATACAAATGCAAATAATACAAATAGAGATAAAGATTCAGAAACAGAAACAGAAACAGAATAGATATAGAATAGAATATAGAATAACAGAGTTGGAAGGGACGTTGGAGATCTTCTAATCCAACACCCTACTTAGGCAGGAAACCCTATACCATTTCAGACAAATGGTTGTCCAATACCTTCTTTAAAACTTCCAGTGTTGGAGCATTCACAATTTCTGAAGGCAAGTTATTCCACTGATTAATTATTCTAACTGTCAGGAAATTTCTCCTTGGTTCTAGGTTGGTTCTTTCCTTGATTAATTTCCATCCATTGTTTCTTGTCCTGCCCTCAGGTGCTTTGGAGAATAGCTTGACACCCTCTTCATATCCCCACATATTGGAATACTGCTATCCTGTCACCCTTAGAAATTTCTTTTTAGTTCCAGGTTGCTTCTCTCCTTGGTTAATATGAACAAGAGAGATATTGTGGTGCAGTTCAAGATCTCTTTAAACAGAACTCAGTGAATGAGCACTGTAGCCATAACACTTTTTTTCCCCATTCAGTGCTTAAGGGTTTTTGTAATACATCTACAGCAGATGTGTAGTTCAGTTTGTTATTACCATTTCTTTAAAAGACCGAAAAATAGAAACAGAACTAGTATCTGTAATTTCCAGTAGAAATGTTTCGTGACCTGACAAATGCACGCCCGACACAAGCGCGCCAACAAAACCGCGGTGATAAAACCGCGACGTCGACAACGCGCCCACAACAGTGCACCGACAAATGTGCGCCCACAAAAGCGCAATTAGGGTTAAGTTAAGGGTTATGGTTATGGTTAGGGTTAGGGTTATGGTTAGGGTTAGGGTTAGGGTTATGGTTAGGGTTAGGGTTAGGGTTAGGGTTATTACCTTGTTTTCACGTTGTTTGTTGATGGCGTGCTTTTGTCGGTGCGCATTTGTTGGTGCGCTGTTGTGGGCGCAATTTCGACGTCGCGGTTTTCACGCCGCGGTTTTGTCAGGGCACTTTTGTCGGGCGCGCGTTTGTCAGTGAACTGAAATGTTTAAGTATTTTTTTAAAAAAAAGCCTAACACTCATTAATGGGAAATGGGATACAACAAGTACCAGCACATGTTAAAGCAACATGGACTGATTAGGCCTGATCCATCCATTCAAAACATTCTTGGCAGAGAGGTGGCAAATAAATTTAACAAATAAATAAATAAAAGATCCTAGGATACCTTCTGTCCCTTCTGTTCTGTTGCAATTCTGCTAATTATCAGTACCATCATATCTGTCATTAGCTATCTGGATTTAAAATTAAATCTTAAATAACATCTAAACGCAAAGTGTTGGCCAAGGATTTCAGATAGAAACTGAATCATTTGAGTACTTTTTTATAAAATGGTACATTTTTAACAATTCTATATCAATTCATAAATGGAATCATCATATTATGGGTGGATGATTGCTCTGAAAAGAAATGCTTGTGCCAACAAGGTAGACACGTTACTTATATTTTTATATGCTGTGCTTTTTCATTTCAAATTCTTTCAAGATACTATAAAACCAGCCAAAATATAACTGATTTCATTTAATGCAACAGTGAGTAAATGTCTTGTTCCGTAACAAAGTAGAAAATCCTTCATACAAATTTTATTTTGCATTTACAGTCTAACCCTCGGAATGAAAAGGATATCTTAAAAAGTGAAATATCCTTCAAAAATCCAGAACTGATTCAAATCAAAACCAACTGGGAAGAAAATGCTGTTCCAGAGTTCCTTGAAGGTTTAAAAGAGAAGGTCCCTAAAATGGCCGATGCTTTGTACCGTGCTGCTGACAAGTACCACCGTGAACATACAGGCATGGAAATCAGCTCTGCTGCCTCAAAACTGAAGACTACTCTGAGAAGAAATATTGACAGCACATACACGAACACAGTAAACAGCATCAGTGAATTAGAACAACAGCTTCATGAAGTAACGAATCAGGTCACAGGACAATACGAACAGATTAAGGCACAATCCAAAAAGCTATACAACAAAGCTGCAGATCAAGCTAGCCAAATAGATTATGACCAGATCAGAACCCAATTTTGGGATGCCATAATGGATGCAATAGTAGAATACCATAAACAAATCAAACGTCTCATTGACTCCGCCATTGAGTTTTTGAAGGTAACAAGATTCCAGGTACCAGGCCTTCCTGGGAGGCACACCGGTGAAGAACTTTATGTGAAAATCACTGAAAAAGTAGCAAAAGCTGTAGATCAGTGCATTACAAGAGTGCAGGAATATTTTGATTCGTTGGTTGCCTTTGTCAATAAAGCAGAAATTAAAATCCCAGCTTCCTCTGAGGTAATCAAAGGCAGTGACGTACTTGCAGAAATCAAAACATTTTTAACCCATGTACAAAAGAAAGCTAGTCAGATATTTGTTGGTCTCCGGGAGATTGACTTTGCACAACATCTAAGAAACCTAAAAGAAGGGATTCAGCAAGTCTTCCAAAAGATAGAAGAGCTTATCAGAAACTTACAAGCTCAAAACTATGACGATCTGAGAGAGAAAACAAAACAACTGCTTGTGAAGTTCTTACAGGGCCTGAAGAGCGTAGCAGGTGACATAAAATATTTCGCTCCTCGCATTGAAAACATTATCCAGAATACTTTCTCCGACATTTCTAATAAGTTAGAAGACATTCTGCACGGCATAAGAGATTTGAGGAAGGAATATTTTGACCCAAGTGTTGTTGGATGGTCAGTAAAATATTATGAAGTGGAAGAAAAACTGATCAACTGGCTGAAGACTTTTTTTAATACTATACTCGAGTGGCACACCAAATGGATAAACGATACTGCTAACTGGATGATAAACCTGACAGACCAAGCAAAAGAAGTTCTGGAGAACCAAGAAAAACTTGCTGAGCTTTCTAAAACTGCACATGAAAAGATCCAGTATTGGTCTAAAGTAGCCAAACAGAGAGCTGCCGAACGAAACCAACAGGTGCAGGCAAAGTTGCAAGAGTCATATGAGCAGCTTTCCAATTCTTATGGAACACTCATCAGTGAGACAAAAAGATTGATTGACTTGACAATTGAGAAGTACACTACATTCTTCCAATATCTCCAGAAGCTACTCGATTGGCTTGAGAAAGTGACAGCTGATACTTTGAGGCCCTACATAGCTGTTCGCCAAGGAGAGCTCAGAATAGATATCCCGAAACCGTTCAATTTGTCAGCAATTTATCAAGGCCCATCAAGCGATGAAGACCTTCAACAGAAACAAACTATTTTGGTAAGACCCTGATCTAAATGCCACCCAAAAAAATAAATAAATCGGTGAGCAGCAAAATTTCATGGATCTGTAGATTTATGCCCGGGCAACTGTGGAACAGATCAAGCAGAATGTACAGATGTACTCACAGGGAGGGGCGAGGATGATACAAATTGTGATCACATATTTAAAGGCAGCAATCTGAATTTCTGCACTATCAGTAAACTATTTTAAGCTGTTGTATATGAAAACTAAATAATCTGTGAGTTAGTTTGTTCCTCTGCAAAGTCAATAAATGAATTCATTTATTTCCTCTTATTGTCCTTTATTATAGGTTTTACTTGTGGGAGCTAGTTCATGATCCGTTTGTTAACGAAAGGTTTTACACTGGCTTCAGAGCACAAATCATCCCTTGTTGTTTAATATATTTTGCAACTGATCTTAATAAATATTTGTAACTCTACAGAATAAGATAGAGGTCACACTAAATTAAAGAATGTAAATTATAAATAATTTTCAATTGGGAATAGAACAAGTGTTCCTAAAGTCAAAAAAAAAGAGGAGATTGTAGACAAATACGGGGATGAAATCTATGCATTCTATATAAGAAAATAAAAATGATTCAGATGAATTATTTTGCATGCAAAGCAGTCGTTGCTTTATTTATGCCCCAAATAGTTATTTTTCCTATCAAGGTCCAGCACCAGACTTGTAAAAATATTTATTTCCTTATTAACCAAATTAATATTTTTTTCAGAACATGTGCACATTTTTTCAGAACATGTGAACATTTTTTTGTATTTCTATTCATCTTGTGCAATGTTTTCATTCTTATTCCACTCCAAGGACAGCCTTGGCAATTCATGAAATGAATTCTTTCTTCATGCACACGTTATGGCAGTTCATGCTTTATTGCATTAGTGCTACATCTTCCGGGGGGGGGGGGGGGATGCAGTGTTTCATAAGCAAATTCATAATCTGCTGCTCAGTTTTTAAAGATGTAGGACATCCTTACAGAAAGCTTACAATATTTAGCCCACAGGTTTGAAAGTTATCATTTCTGATAGCAAAATATTTGAGCTTAATTATTTATTTTGTTTCATGTTTTGTTAGAATGTTATGTACTAGAACTAGAGTTCAAGCAAATAGGCTTCCTTCTCCTCTTTTCTTTCTACTGACAGAATAAAAATATGATGTAATTTAAGTAAAAAAAAATATGCGTGTGTGTGTGTGTATCTTTTAATTGAACTATTCATTCTGATAGTTTCTACATCTTTCTTCTTCAATTAAGAGTTCTGTGTGGCTGGTTTCACCTTTAACATCAAATAATATATTGATATTGCATATACAAGTAGGAATATTAAAAATTGCTCCATTCTTCTTCACAAATAGAGTCAAGAATAATCAGAATTTAATTTTACTTTCACTGATTCCCATCTTTCATTATGAATAAACCTGCGGTTATGGTTTTAATGTATTATTATTTTTTTATACAATTCCCAGGACTGAAAGTTGAGACACGTAACTCTTTCTTTTAAACCATAAGTACTGGCTTGTACACAACTACCAGTGAGGAATCTGTTAAAATGAAAGTTTTCTTCTGTCATATGTGTAGGAAAGATGACGTTTCTTTTTTTAATATTTTGTTTTACTAAACATTTTGCAGGAAACATAAAATCTAACATAAACTAATAAAAAGAAAAAGAAGAAAAAGAAAAAAAAGCACACAAAAAAGAATAAAAAGAAATAGGAAGAAGCTTCTGATTTCTTTTGCAGCACATATAGTACAATTGCAAAACTATCTCTTACCCTATGACTGCAAAAATAAGCTCACTTTTTTCTATTCATTTATTTACTAATCATCAAAATCACAAATTATAAGCGCATTTTTTCCATTTCATATAGAAAGTCTATACAAGCTGTCCTTAACTTACAAACAAACTAGGATTGGAACTTCTGTCACTAAGCAATGTAGTCATTAAGTGAATTGCACCCACAATTGCCAAGGGCCTTAATTTTTATCACATGGCCATGGGAAAGGGGAGATTTTAATGGTCGTATGTGTGGGGACTGGTTGTAAGTCGCATTTTTCATCCCCATTGTAACTTCAGACAATCATTAAATGAATGGTTGTAAATCAAGGACCACCTATAAAGGGTTTTCAGTCAGCCACAAATGTAGTTTCCCCCCCCTCTGATCAAAGAAGTTAATTTAGCCATTTCCACGAGTTCCATCCTCTTCACAAAAAAATGAAATATGATGCTTCAACCTACATTTCCAGAAGATACCTTCTTCCTTGCAAAATAATAGATAAGGTATAATATGGAGGTGGGATTAAACAATTTTCATATTCCACATTGGAATATGACTGAACTAGAAGCCAGTATTTGGATATAAAGGATACTTAGAAAGCTTTTTTGAAATAAAGATGCTGTTTACCCCAATGAGGGCTTCACCTCCATCCCTCCCACTGGACATCATGTCATCAATAACTTCAAATAAATACTAACATCTCCACCTTTGAAATAAATTTATACTGAGAAACAGTGCTGGACTAAAACTTGGGAGAGCCAAATTAAAACTTCTGCTTGGCCATAATGACTTCTGAATTAGCTCAGGCCATTCAGCTGAATCTACAGAGATGCCGTGAAGTTAAAGTGGTGAAGGGGAATCATGCAACACTCAGCTTTTGAAGAAAAACAATATATAAATGTATATGTTCTTTCTTTCTTTCTTTCTTTCTTTCTTTCTTTCTTTCTTTCTATCTATCTATCTATCTATCTATCATCTATCTATCTATCCATCCATCTATCTATCCATCTATTTATCCACCTATATATCCATCTATTCTACCTATTTTCTATTTCTTCTTCTATATATTCTATTCTATATTTATATTTATTTAAATAAAAATAAAAGGCTGTAGGTATGTATGTTCCAGCATAACTCTGGAACACCTCAAGCAATTTCTACCAAACTTGGTACACAGATTACTTACTCTCTGGAGAAAAATACTGTGGGGATAAGACACCCCTAACACTGCTCGGGGTGTGGGTTCTGTTAAGAAACACCCTGTTGTGCCTTTAAATGGATTCTACCGTACAACGCAGTGGAGTTGCCTTGGTAACGGCTTCACAGTACTCCACAAGGCTGCTGTCTCTGGTAGAGGGGAAAATTCAACATTAGAAATTATGTTTGGTCTGGACATTTTCCCTAAATACCTGGGCAATGCAGGGTTACCAGCTAGTATCAAAATAATTATCAACACTACAAGGAGCAATGCAAACTGGACATTCTCTCTAGCACAATTTTTGCTAATTGCAAGGGGATCTTGAAAGCCCAATTGGGGTGAATTTGGTTATAGCACTCTTCTTGTTGAGGCACAGCTGATTCCAAGGAAGTACTAGCAGGCTAAGCAATGCTGGTTGCTTCTCAAGAAGTTCTGGGTGCTAATGCTGGACTAGTTGCAGACCAAGTAACTTCACTAACCTCTATTTAAACAGACTGTGCTTAATGTTTTCACTGGATCATTGTTTAAATATGATTTCATTTATAGATAAAAGGTAAAGGTTTCCCCGTCCATTCATGTCTGACTCTAGGAAGCAGTGTTCATCTCCATTTCTTAGCCAAGGGAGCCAGAATTGTCTGAAGATACTTCCATGGTCATGTGGCCAGCATGATTATACTCAAAGGTGCACAGAACACTGTTACCTTCTCACCGAAGTGGTACTTATGTATCTACTTGCGTTTGCATACTTTTGAATTGCTAGGTTGGCAGGAGCTCAGGCAAGTAACGGGATCTTGCTCCATCGCACGGTGCTCATGTCTTGAAACCCAGGCTGTTAGCTTTTCAGCTGACAAGCTTGGCATCTTTAACCCCTGAGCCATCGTGTTCCCTTCCATACATTGGAAATAGAACAGCAGAGCACCTGGAAAGAGATTGAGATTGAGATTGAGATTTAGTTTATTTGTATGCCGCCCTTCTCCGGGAGGGACTCAGGGTGGCGAACAACTCGGAGGGGGAAAGGGAACATAAAACCCACTACCCACTTAACATAGTTAAAATAAACAAGAATCATGCAGCCATACAGGTTGAGAGGGGAGGGGAACTCATCAACCCCAGGCCTGCCGGCACAGCCAGGTTTTGACGGCTTTCCGGAAGGCCTGGAGAGAGGTGAGGGTCCGAATCTCCACGGGGAGTTCATTCCAGAGGGCTGGAGCTGCCACAGAGAAGGCCCTCCCACAGGTGATAGCCAGCTGGCATTGGCTGGTGGATGGAACCCGTAGGAGGCCGACCCTGTGCGATCTAACGGGTCTTTGGGAGGTAATTGGCAGCAGGCGGTCTCTCAAGTACCCAGGTCTAATACCAAGAAGGGCTTTATAAGTTACGACTAGCACTTTGAAGCGTATCCGGATACCGATCGGTAGCCAGTGCAGCTCGCGGAGGATAGGTGTAACGTTAGATTAGATTTCCTAATGATACTCCAAAGAACAAAATAAGTATAAAAAGTATTACAAGAACAACCAAAAGGCTGTTGTAATCTTTTCTGGATTGCGTTTTTTCCAAGCATCTGAGAAAAAATAAAATTTATTGAGTTAATAACTTATCAATTAATACACTAAAGCTGCATAGGCATGCATGATCCAGAAAAGGTCTAAATGAGGCTATGGATGCTGTGGCCTCTCTTTTATTCTATCTTCTATTCTACTTATTATTAATAATAATTCTACTTGTTATTATTTTATCTTGTGAGCATGATAAACCTCTATCTGAAATTTATTCACAGTTCATTGTAACGCATTACGTCAAGCTTCATTTAAAAAATGCACTCACTAGCTCTACCTGTGAAGCAATATGATTATGTTCTACATGGCATAATTATTTTATCAATGTAGTCTCCTATGAAGAAAAACTCCTGAACGAAAACTCTGAGGTAAAATGTTTCTAGCTAGTCAAATGGTGGCACTAGAGCAAACTAGTGAGGAAAACTCTGAGGTAAAATGTTTCTAGCTAGTCAAATGGTGGCACTAGAGCAGTTTCTCAACCTTGGCAACTTGAAGATGTCTGGACTTCAACTCCCAGAAGATGTCTGGACTTCAACTCCCAGAACTCCCAGCATTCGCTGGCTGGGGAATTCTGGGAGTTGAAGTCCAGACATCTTCAAGTTGCTAAGGTTGAGAAACACTGCACTAGAGTATACACAAAATATATCTGGCCACCTGGTTTCATTAAAATGTATGTAATATAAACTATTGTTCTGTTTCATTCTCTGCTCTGATCTCCCCTTGGTTACTTGGTTGGAAACTGTAGCCCAAGTAATTCATACATCCTCACATATAGCCTCAAATGAAACGTTGCTAGGTGAAGGGTTCCCTCCTATTAAGAATCTATGTTTCAGAGGTTCATTCAAGTATGCCGTTTTCCCACACTAGCATTTTAAAAGGATCATGTGTGCATAATAGGCAGAACATTAGGTCACTTGTCTCACTTACAACAATAATCCATTTTGATATGGGTCAAATTGACACAAAGAGCCCAACCATACCAGACCTATTGATGAAACTGATCCCCTTTCCACCAAACTAATGAAATTTTCAACTAATGGGCACTTAAGTTAATAAAGTGTGCCACGCATCTGTTAGAAGCCATTTGTAAAAGAACCCCTCGCAAGTTCAGTCCTGAGATCATTTGCACAGCGTTTGAAAGGCATCTCACCAGGACTCAGCAGGGAATCAAATTAAGGGAAGTAGCACAATAAATGTGTGAGAAATAACATTAGGATACAAACCGTGAGCAATAAAAGCCCCTTTTTTCTTTTCTTTTCTTTTTTTTTATAAACGTGACTGCTATTGGTTGTCCAAAAAACACTACCTCATAAATGATCAAATCTGCCACAGTGTCAGCAGCAGTTTTGGCACTGACCTTAATGAATCCAGGGCACAGCCTTTTCAAATCTTTCTCCTGTCACTTACTGCTATTTTATGGCTGATCACACAGTCAGATAGACATTTAGACCTGATTTGACCTACCTATATTATTATCACAACAACAGAATTGTATCACAGCGGCCAGTTGTTTCGCCGGATTTGGCATTGGTTACTAGTCGGGCCCCACCCAGGGGCCTAGGACGTCGTAACGTATTTTCGTAATATGCGTGCGGATCCAAGCAGTGCGGCTTTTTGCATTTGACTGGTGGTGATTTTGTCAATTTTTAACTGTTTTAAATGTAATTCCAGTGCTTTTGGAATAGCACCCAGTGTGCCGATTACCACTGGAATTACCACTGCTGGTTTGTGCCATAATCGTTGAATTTCGATTTTTAAGTCCTGGTATTTCGCAATTTTTTCATGTTCCTTCTCGGCGACCCTGCTATCACCTGGTATTGCGATGTCTATGATTGTAACCTTATTTTTCTCAACCAGTGTGATGTCTGGTGTATTATGCGCCAGTGTTTTGTCCGTTTGTATATGAAAATCCCACAAGATCTTGACCATCTGATTTTCGGTGACTTTTTCAGGCTTATGTTCCCACCAGTTTGTTGTTTTAATATTATAATTTTTGCACAAATTCCAGTGGATCATTTGTGCTACTGAATTGTGCTGCAATTTATAATCAGTTTGCGTGATTTTTTTACAGCAGCTGAGTATATGATCAACAGTTTCATCAACTTCTTTGCAAAGTCTGCATTTGGCATCATCAGAGGATTTTTCGATTTTGGCCTTAATGACATTTGTGCGGATAGTTTGTTCTTGCGCAGCCAGGATTAGTGACTCTATTTCTTTCTTTAATGTACCTGTTGTTAACCATTACCAAGTTTGTTCATGGTCCACTTTATCTTTTATTTTTTCCAGAAATTGGCCATGCAATGCTTTGTTCTGCCAACTCTCCATTCTTGATTTTATCACATCTTTTCTGTATTCTTGTTTCTTCTGTTGGGCCTTCAGTAGATTTTTGTTCTTTACTTCGATTAATAGATGTTCTTGACTTTCTTTTAAATAATCAGCCAGTGCATGTTTTTCTTCTTCAACTATTTGCTTCACTTGTAATAATCCTCTGCCACCTGATTTTTGGGGCAGGTATAATCTATCAGTATCACCACGTGGATGTAAACTGTAATGCATTGTCATTAGTTTCCTGTTTCTTTGGTCCAAAATGTCCAAATCAGCTTGTGTCCAGTTAACTATACCAGCTGTGTATCTTATAACTGGTATTGCCCAGGTATTTATGGCCTTGATTGTATTTCCACCGTTCAATTTACATTTCAAAATTTTCCTAACTCTGCTGTCCTGTGACGTAAGTTGTGAAAGATTAAAATAGGCAGTTTTGTACTAATAGAATAACATTTATAAATCACATGTTCTCATTGGCTATACTTCGAAATTATCTAATTGTATAAGTCAGAATGTCTCTGAACCAAAGCTTTAGAGTAAATGTATTTTTCCCCATAAACAAAAACCTGAATATTATGCAAATGTCTTAATATAGAGTATATTTATCTCTAAGTATCTGTTGCCTATTATTTTCTTTTTTCCCCTGCTCCTATATCTAAGGACCTCCTTGCCAAAAATTCTTTGACTCCAGCACCTACAGAGATCTCTTATGCCCTTGAAATAATTCTAAATTTAACTTTATTTACTTGAATAATTTCCTATAACTGTTCCTTCTCCCAAATTGACTTTTACTATATAGCATTTGAGATAGCCTCCTGTGCAGTGATGGGATTCAAAAAAAATTACAACCAGTTCTGTGGGCATGGCTTGGTGGGTGTGGCTTGGTGGGCATGACATGGGAAGGATACTGTAAAATCTACATTCCCTCCCCACTCCAGGGGGAGGTTACTGCAAAATCCCCATTTCCTCCCAATCTGCTGGGACTCGGGAGGCAGAGAATAGATGGGGGTGTGGCCAGTCAGAGGTGGTATTTACCAGTTCTCTGAACTACTCAAAATTTCCACTACCAATTCTCCAGAACTGATCAGAACTTGCTGAATACTACTCTGCTCTTGTGATATCTCAGTCATAAAGGAATTAATATCACCTATTTCTCTTGTTCAGCTGACTAGGATGTTAGTTGATGTTCTAAACCAGGTGTTTCCAACCACCAGTCATGCCAGAAACCAGGCCACGCAAACCAGAAAAGCTCCACCCCCTTGTATCAGACCAATTTCAAGATTACAAAATTAGATACAAACTCCTCAATTTTCTAGAACTCTAAATCCAAAAGAAAAAAAACCCCACAGAACATGTTTTCTATTTAAAACAGGTTTAACTATGTTACAGTATTAATCAAATGTTGGGAGTGATATACTAGTATGTCAATTAAGACCTATTCTGCTGCAGAGATGGGGTTCAGCTGCACTAAAGATTTTCAACTGGGAAGAAGTACGCTAATATTTTTATTCCTACACTTACGAAAAATACATTTAATTGTTAACAAAAATTACTTCCATCTTTAGGGAGATATACTTAGCTCTTTGCATATAAAATTGAAGAGATCAGTGCAGAACAGTTTATATGAAAAACGTGGAGATAATTTAAGAAATTGTACTAGTTGTCCATTAAAATCAAATCAGGAAGGATTGCCTAGCCATTGGCATCCACCTTCAGAAAACATTTTTTACAGTGGCCGAATTTTATAATTCCTCTTGCTTTTATAATTCTGCAGGCTTGTTGCAACCACAATCATCTGTGATTTCACTGATCATCAAATTTGGCCATTCAAAATCTCTTAAAAGGAGACTAGTGTTGATTCTTTATCTCCATTTTTCTCCCAGCATATTCTTATAATTTCTTCACATGTGTTAAACTGGTTTTCTTCACCATTGTTTCTTGGCATGCCAGCACAGGATGTAGTCCAGAACAATATATATGTGACAGAGCAAAAAACCAATTCCACGCTCTTGGTATGCTGGAGGTGAATGGGAAGCTTTTAGGAATGTCTGTCTATTGAAAAAAGATCCCCCCACCCCCCATAAAAGAAGGAGAATTCCTCCCATATCATTCACTTTGTGTGCTCCTGGTTGTTGGGAAGAAGGCATGGCCCATTTAAATCAAAAGAATTACAAAGAGGTTTCTGCAATCTTCATTCAACACTTCCCCATAAACATACACCTTTGCTTTAGGAAATAATAGGGTGTGTCTGTTTGTCTGTCTGCCTGCCTGCCTGCCTGCCTGCCTGCCTGCCTGCCTGCCTGTGTACAAATTTATTAAAAGTTTTACAAAAAAATATAAAAACTAACAAACTGAGAAAGTAAGAGAACAAAAAGAAATAGAAAAAAGATTCTGATTTCTATGCAGCAGCTATAAGTGCATTTATAATATAAACACTTACTTTATGACTACAAAAATGAGCTCGCTTTTTAAAGTCCATTTTTATTATTCTCTCTCTTTCTCCTAATCGAAACCACAAATCATGAGTGCAATTTGTTTTCTGTTTCAAAAAGTCTATAAGGGATTGCCAGTCTATATGGAATAAATGAATCCGTTTAGTCATCTCTGCAAGTTCCATCCTCTTCACCAGCCATTCCTCCATTGCGAATAATGTCAAGTTTTTCCACTTTTGAGCATATAATAATCTTACTGTATTTGTCATATATAAAAACATGACCTTTTTCTACTTGCCTGTCAATCAGTTTCCTGACAGTTAGAACAATTAATCAGTGGAACAGAAATTGCCTCCAGAAGTTGTGAATGCCCCAACACTGGAAGTCTTTAAGAAGAGATTAGACAATCATTTGTCTGAAATGGTAGAGGGTTTCCTGCCTGAGCTGTGGGTTGGACTAGAAGACCTCCAAGGTCCCTTCCAACTCTTCTATTCTATTCTATTCCCAGAAGAAAAGTCTCTGGTTTCAATTGTGTTTTAACTTTTAAAATATTCTGGAATAACACATGTATCCAAAATTAGTAACAGTATGGTTTCATGATGAAAAGTCATTTCAAAAAGGCTTTTAGTGGAAAGTGAGGGCAACCAAATTTACTATAATCTGCTACAGGTAGTCCTTGATTTATGACCACAATTGGAAACAGAATTATGTTATAAGTCATTGCAATCTAAGTCAAGTTGGACCCAATTTTATGTCACTTTTACTGCAGTCATTAAGACCCATGTTATTAAGCAAATCCAATTTCCAATGTGTGTTTCCCGCTGAAAGTCAGCATAAAGGTCACAACTTGTGATCAAGTGACTGTAGACATTGCAACTGGTCATAAATGTGAGCCAGTTACCAAGTACTCCAATTGTGATCATATGATCATGGGGTGGTGCAACAATAATCGACATGTATGGTTGTGCGACTGTTGTCTACTTTTATTATTTGTATTTTGTCTTTTATGTTCCCCTTTTATTCCCCCTTGAATTGTTCGCTGCCCTGAGTCCTCCCAGAGAAGGGCGGCATACAAATAATAAAATACAAATACAAATACAAATCATAAGGTTGTTGCAATTATAGGTTGTAAGTCATTTTTTCCAAGATCGTTGGACTAATCTTGAAATTGTTCCATTATTTATGCATGTTAATAGCCTTCCTGAATTTTTTATTTTTGTCTTTCTTTATTTTTCTGAATTTTACTAAACAACATCAGAGTAAAAACGATAAATATGAACTTTTAAAAGATAAACAAAGTAACGGAAAAGGAAAAAAAAACAGAAAATATGCCTGCAAGGAAAAAAAAATAAAAATTGCAACCCTCCATATTCAATATTATCCGCAATAACGCTTATGTTAAAGACAAAAATCTGTTTTGAGTGGCTTCATTCTTTGTTACAACTAAGGAAAAAAATATTTGTTTTTTTAATAAATCGATTTGTAGGACTCTTTAAAGTTCTATGTTTTTTATTAATTTAACAAGTTAACAAATACAGTTCCCCAAATGTTTAAACACTCGTGATTCAGGAAAAAGTTTACTTTTTCTACATTTTGCAATAGTAAACTTTTGACATAATAACAGAAAATAGATGAATTCCTTGCTGACTTTATAAACAATAAACAAACCCCTTATTTTCAGTTTCAGTGATATTCACTAGTGCTGAATATAGATGAAGGGTTTCTCCCCCCCCCAAAAAAAAAAAAACAGGGAAAAGAGAGTTCCGTATAGAATTAATATGAAGGCTTGCAAGAAGATCTGATTGGTATGCTTGTCCCCTCCAGGTGTTTTATACCCTGAAGGTTCACTGAACTTCAAGTGTTCATCAAAAGTCATTTATTTCCCAGTCCTCATAAGTAGGCTGCCTCCTAGTGTGAGTGAAAAAGGATAAAGCTGTATTAGAAAATAGCCACAGTATTACTTTTGTAAAAAGGAGTTTTTGTAATAAAGAGGGAATATTAAGAACAAATGAGAAATAAAAAGGAAGAAAAGGCCTCCCCTGTGGTGTCACTCCTTAAGTGATTAATGACACTTAAAGGAATTCACCAATGGATTCTCCCAGCAACTGAGCACTGCTTTGATGGAATGTGTTCAAGATTGCATTGTATTCCAAAATCCCCAGCTGTTTGGGAGCACCTAAGGTTTGTGACTGCCAAACATTGAGGACAGTGGTGGGTTCCTAACTGGTTTGCTACCAGTTCGCTGAGAGAGGGTGTTTTGGCCGTGCGCAAAAATTTTAGAGGTAGAAAGATAGAAACCTTTGGAGAAAGACAGTCCCTAAGGTAATTGTACCCCAAGTCATGTAGAGCTTTAAAGGTGACAACCAGCACCTTGAATTGCATTCAGAAACACAATGGCAGCCAGCACATATGTTTTTTACAAAGTTAAGAACCATGCAAGCAATGGTTTTTCCCCTATATAATCTATGGTGGCAAATGTTGGTCTGGGAAGAAGCAGGCTAGAAATAATATTGATGCTTTTGAACTTTGGTTTCGGGCAGTGGTGGGTTGCCAATTTTTTCACTACTGGTTTGGGCTCGCATGCGCAGAAGCATCCAGGTGGGTGGGTGGAGCCTCCCGCCACCGCTACTACTGGTTTGGCTGAACCGGGTGAAACCGAGAGCAATCCACCATTGGTTTTGGGTTAAAACTCAAAGAGGATACCACTGGTAACCAAAACAAACAAACAAATCATCAAGGCACCTATTGGAAGAAATATCCATCTGATTCAGTTCCAAGCTGGGAGGAAGACACTGGAAACATGGAGGCTGATTGGAAATATGGATTATTGATGAAGGAGAACCACATGGGTTTGAGGTCTTGGGCAGCTGACCACACGGAGTGGAGTATGAGGGTTATTTATATCCTTTCTGGGCTTTGAACGTGAGCTTCCTGTTCCTGTGGCAAGAGCATGCATTCTATTGGTTGCTGTCAGACTCCCATGGGGCTATGCAGAGGTCATAGCTGAGGTTGTCTGAGCTCCCAGGTTTGGTTGAATCTTGGAGGGTGTAATGAAGAGGTTTGTGTTCTAAAAGGATGTTGGGCAATTCCTATTGTGTCTTAATGGCTTTGTCCTGGTTTGGATTTGGAGTGAGGGCTAATCCCAGGGTATGATGGATTTTTATGTTGCCGGGGATCATTGTGTGAAATAGGTAGCTACATAACTTTTATAAATAAATAGGCAGCTTCATACGAGAAACAATCATAAAACAATCTACGGTAGTTTATCAATCTGGGTTGAAAAAAATGGAGAGACCACTAGATGGTAGCAAAGGACTAGAATTTGCTAAAGGTAAAGTGAAGAAGTATGGAATAGCACAGGGGTCTCCAACCTTGGCGATTTTAAGACTTTTGGACTTCAATTCCCAGAATTCTGGATCTTAAAGTTGCCAAGGCTGAAGACCCCTGGACTAGCATCAAGTCTTCTTCTGTAATAACCCACATGCTTTGGTAATATAGATTGGTACTGATTCTCCTCTCATTCAAGAAAGCCTTGAAGATTATATGAATACAGTGGGTGTCTGGCCCATAATATGGTTATGGGGAAATGTATAATCCAAACCATCTAACCAAATATATGATTATAATTCTGATTATGATTTTAACAGGTACGCAGTGTTCTACTCTGCTTCATTTTCTTTGCTGTGCTCCGTCCAGAGTCTTATTATTGAAATGGTATATGAAAATTTTTAAATGAATAAATCAAGGGGGCATCCAGTTTTTCCTAGCCCAAATCTGGTAGTGATACTTAGAATCTTTAACTTCTTTAATATTTATTTTTATATAAGCATTAGATTGAGCAATGTGATGGCCCAGAGGTGAAGGCACTCACCTCTCATTCAGAAGGTTGAAAGTTCAATCCCAGGTAGCAGCAGACGTGTCTTTCCTAAGGTGTAAAGAAAAAAAGTATCTGCTGTGAACTCTGTGTAGGTGTCAGAAAGGGTATCCAGCCAGTAAATGCTCAGCTCCATCCAGTTGCCCCAACTCTACTCCAAATTAAGGGATGGCAGGGTTGTAAAAAGAAAAAAAAATTACATTGGTTCTGTGCATGTATTTGGAACAGCTCCATTTTCTGATCAAAGATTAAAACCAATAATATTTTGTGAATTAGCATAATATGAGAGTAACCCAGATTTTTGCAGACTGTTGGCACCCTGCTTGTATTAAATGACGGTCCCAAATAAATTCCTTGTGAAGTCTACAGATAGGCAGTTTTTTTTTATTCTAAACATAATGTTACAGCACAAGTTCTGGCCCTTTCATATAGGCATATGACTTTTCTGCACCTGCAGAGGGAGTGGATTTGTTTACAATGTCACACAATCCTTCATTACCCTCCTATGGCAGACACTCATGTCTACAGACATGTAAAAGGGATCCTATCAGATGCAAAAGTGTCATTAAGTTGCACCAAACACTAGCTCAAAGTTTTTTTAGGAGGAAGAAACAAATAATTATGGTCTTCTCGTTTTTTTGAAATACAAAATCCAGCTGCTAAACTCAAAATTGTTTCCAACTTTTGCAAGATATACAGTACACAGTTTCTTCGATAGATAGAAACATGCCTCACATTTATTTTGTCCTTAAGGTATGCTTTCCTTTTTACAAGCCCAGATAATATAACCCCAAATGAAGTGGCATTGGTAATTTTTTAAATTGGTCCATCATATGAGTCACGTATGCTTTTTCATCGGGTACAGTGTTACAAGGTCTGCCTTACTTCACAAGATTTTTTTCTAAATATGCAGACCAGCTGTAGGCCTAAATAGGTTTTTGCTATCTTTCCAGTTTTCTCTGCTTTCAAAGCTTGATGTAAATTGCAATACAAAAATTAACAAAGCCACTGCTGCCTTCAGCAGATACCGTTGACCTTGAGTTCTGTAAATTAAAAGAACAGAGCAGGCCTGTTCTTACTCTTTTAATCAGAGGTAATTTTGACAAACTGCTTCCATATACTTGCTAATGCTTTTCTAAGCTACTCCACATCATTTCAGCACTCATTTCTATGTATGAAAGCTTTATTGTACTCCATTATCCTATCTGCTACCTACACACACGCACACACACACTTTTGTACATACTTGTTTGTTCTCAGTTGCACACAGATTGACTTCCAGTCTAAAAAGCCCACCTGTAAAGCCCTTGGACCCACAGACATAGTGGTAAGACTGATTCAGCTTAAATCCTAAGTTTCAAGTCACTTGTCAATCACAGATGTTCCAAAAGAAAGGCTTCATTTCAGTCTCCTTATCATCCCAGCTACAAAAGCAATGGAGGTCTACTTTTTATTTATTGAACATTTTCTCCTGCCTTCCCCGTGGGTCCTAAATTGTGATGACATTTGGACAGAGATGGGTTCCTACTGGTTCGAACCAGTTCAGCGATGTAGGTAGTAACTTGGCCTGCCATGCCCCTGAACCAGTTCTCTCAGCGGTGCCATAGGCACCGCCATCTTGTTTTTTGCTTCTGTGCATGCGCAGAAACATTTTTTAAGTACTGTGCATGCATGCATAGCGCGTCCCTGAGCGAACCAGCAGTAGCAGCAGCCGAATCAAAAATTAGGATGCAACGTTGATGAATAAAGTATTAACTACAGCTGAAAGTGCATAATCAGTAACAAGAGTTGAGGTCACGTGGAATGTAAGCTACTTCATTTCTTCATTGTGCAGGTGTACCTGAAATTGTTGCCAGTTCAGAGTTTTTATATTTTAAATGTAAGAAGAAGGAGAAAAATATAAAATATTAGAAGAGTAATTGAAATTGGGTCAAATGATGCATGTAAAGTCAATCCAACTAATTGTGAAAGATTTGCAGCGCTTTAATGGAAATGAGAAACAGTTGACTAGTGCTATAATATATATTCAGAACACATGTAAGTACTAATATGTGGTATTTGGAAGGATATTCCCCAAGTTTGGGAGATTGCATGATGATGTATTCGGATACTGTCAGGTGCAAAAATTGGACCCCATATAAAATTCCAATTAATATGATTTATTGCTCATGCCTCTACACAAGAATCTAGTCAACTAATGGTCAGCCCTAAATTGGCACAAATAAGAATCAAAGAAATTCAAGAGGAATTGGACTTGGACAATTTGTAGGAATGCATCTAGGCTAATTACTCACTTGACTCTGCCCCCAATGACTTCTCTTACAGATACTATATTATTGTTACACTATCAGTTTGTGTGAACAATTCTTCATAATGGATGGTTGTTCTCATCATAGAAAATAAATACATTTGAGAAAAAGAGAGAAAAAAATGGATCCCTGGGCCACAAAAACATCTACTGTGTATTAATATTGGCTTTACTGAAATCTTATGTCTGAACCACCAAGTGGTGTTGCACTCCGGAATCACATTTCTGAAGCTGCATCCATTGAAATATCCACTGATAATAATAAAACATTTTGCATAATAGTCTTTTTCGCACCAAGCAAAGTTTTGGTGTTGGGATAACTTGGAACTTTGGAAAATTAATTTGGAAAAGACAACATAAGAAAATGGATTTAACATTCATTAATAGCATCTGAAAATATTACATTTTAAATAAAATATTCTACATACATTTTTTTTAATCCAATATAATAGCAAAGTGCATATTTCCAACATAGATGTATATTTCTGTCTACCTCTCTGTTTCTATGAGACTTAAGATAGTATTTTAAATTTCCAAATTGTATGTTTAATGTCTTATACTAGGAACGTTTTTTTCAAATGTCCTGGAAACTCTTACAATTTAGATTGCCAGATGAATAGCTTCTATATAGAACAGATTTTCTTTATTGTTTTTACTGTTATGCACAGCAGTAATGAATGTTATTTTTACATAGTAAAGGACCTGTGCTAATCTTTCATTTATTTTGCTTTATTTTTAATTTTATTTTTTTTAGAAAACAGTTGTGATGAAACGTATGAGATCTAGCAGTTTAATAAAGCACATTTGTCCCCATTAGGTCTCATTGAAAAGCAGATTAGACTATCTTCCAATGATGAAAATTATTTTCTGGTGCCTGGTGTTGATAAATGAGAAGTAATATGTATATGATATTCTACTCCAGATTTCTCAGTCTGAATGGAGTGCGCATGTAACTGAAAACCCAGCTTTTGCAAATATAAAGATAATAAATGACAGAAATATTGTTTTCTAATAAAAAATATTATTGTAATAAAATATACTAAGTTAGAATACCATTCTAATAAAAACATAAAATCTCCAAAAAAAAACTTTAAAAACCTTTTACTACCATTTTATATTTATTCATTTTTTTTATTCATTCATATTCACACTACATTCATTGGATACGATCTTCATTTGCATAGACTACATCCACTGAATTCAGAACCTCAGGATTAATTTAAGTCCTGTTTGGCCATTGCAAGGAATTACTAAATTTGAATCCAACCTATTTTTTCTAATTTATTTTTAAGCCAATACAGTTTACAATATAGCAGTTGACCCAGAACCCTCATTCAATCTGACATTTATTGTCTTTTAGCATTTTCCAAAACCAGCCACCAATGTGGTCTAATTATAGTGGCACTTCATAGCAATAGCAATAGCAGTTAGACTTATATACCGCTTCATAGGGCTTTCAGCCCTCTCTAAGCAGTTTACAGAGTCAGCATATTGCCCCCAACAACAATCCGGGTCCTCATTTTACCCACTTTGGAAGGATGGAAGGCTGAGTCAACCCTGAGCCAGTGAGATTTGAACAGCCGAACTGCAGAACTGCAGTCAGCTGAAGTAGCCTGCAGTGCTGCATTTAACCACTGCACCACCTCGGCTCATACATGATGGTCATTGTAGAGTTGTACTACAAGCCCTATAAGGCATTGCAGCAGACACAAAGTGGTAGGGCTTAGGAAATTCACACTGACTTGCTGTACACATCAATTCCCAATGTACGAATGAAGGCAAAACTTGAAGTAAACAAAGATTTTGGGAAATATCTTTCAAAGTATTTCTTTTTCTCCTGTTCCCTCAATATTTCCATTAAACCAAATGTCATGACATCATAACAAGCTAGATTGCCAACTATTTTATATAGAGAGAAATGTTGGTTACATTTTCTACAAATTATAGCTCTTGAAATGTAAATCAGAATAATTGTCCAAATCAGTGATTGTTGAAACTGATTGACAAAGATCAAATAAAAAATGGAATAATTCTTGTGGTCTCACTAATGCTCAGAGCACCAACTCTTTTTTTAAAAAAAAATTGGATTGTCGGTTACTGTATATATATAGTGTTTATATTAGCATTCTGTTTGAACAGAGAAAATAGATATTTAAGATGAAAATGTGAATTTGGTATAATTCTGCAATGGCAAAGTCATCTTGTTTCAAGTAAAAACAGATGCTTGCTTAAAGTGAAAGCCCATCATTTCTCTTAATTATGTTCACTGGTTTGACCACCAGGAAAATCCATCTGCGCGCACAATGATCCAATTAAAATCAAAGCCCTTTCAATGAAGAATGCAATCAAAATGGAATGGCCCCCGTTAAGACCAGCAACATTTTAATTCTTGACTGTACTATATTACATCCCTTCCCCTGAAAATCACATGGATTCTGCTAACCATGGCATTTTTGTGCACTTACCTAATATAGTCAAATGTATTTCTGTAATTAAAATTCAGAAGCTATAACTTTGAACCATTAATGACTATGAGAGGACGTGTAGTAATGCAAACGATGGGCCGAGGTGGCGCAGTGGTTAAATGCAGCACTGCAGGCTGACACACTTTTTGTGATGGAAGATGGCTTTATGTTTTTTTGTTTTGTTTTGTTTTGTGTTTGTCTAAAAATAAAAATAAAAACTTTTCAAAAAAAACACCAGGAGCCTCAAAACCTGGGTGGGCGTGTCTCCCCAACAGAGACAGACCCAGCACCAACAAGGGCCACTCAGCAAGAGTGAGGCACCAGAGAATCAGGCTCGGCCACTTTTCCATCCCCACCATCACCCTTACCTTCTCAGGCCAGGTGAGGAATGACTGGGAGAGGAGGGAGAGGGGCGGGGCCAGCCAGTGATGGGACAGGGAGCGGGTTGCTGACATCCATCTTAGCCGAAACAACAGAAAAAGCATTTCCGTATTTTTGCTGCTGAAACTGTACGAATGGGTTCCCTATGAATTAGGTTGACTCAAAGGAGATTTTATATTTTTAAGAAAGAACAGCTAAACTGCTGGAGGAATAAAACTTCCTAGGTTTCCAGAGGCCACATGTTCATTTGAATATACACCAAATAATTTTTACAAGGTCTGAAATTAATAAGAGCTAACAGTAGAACATGTGCCAACATATAGGATGGATTTTTTTCGGCCATTCCCTTCTTATTAAAGAAGTAAATCACCCTGAAATAATGTATAAAAGGACAATTTATAAGCCAGATGTTTCTCCTTTTCCCCACCTTTTTTCACTTTTTTTTAATATACTGTCAGTCCCATCATTCAGCCTCTTTCCATCTGTACCCACAGGGATCCCATGCATATTCACAGTAGGTGAAAAGGCTATAAAACATATTCTCAAACTATCATGTTCAGACATTCCTCTTAGCATGGGATTCAGTCTAAGTAAAGTGATGGGTATTAATAGTTACAGTCCAATTGAAATGATGGTAATGTTCTGTAATCAAATTCTTTATAAAGGTTTCACGTGAAGTTACATCTACTTAAGACTCAGAAGAAGGAATATTTAGAATTGAGAGACACTCTTAAGATTGGCCAGAAGGCTGAGCAACATCTGCATGGGATTAGCTAAGCAAACATAGGCATTAGCGTGAAGACTAAAGGTTTAAAAAGGTAGTTTTTCTAGTAGTACCTGGTGATCAGCTACACCATTTTTGCCTTAAAAATATGGACCTGTGTTGAAATAGACACAAAAGCTCTTCTTAATTGCAAGGGAAGGAGAACTTTGCCAGAAGAAAAACATAGTCTGTGCTTTTGCCTTTTCTTTCCTTCCTTAACATTTAAAGAATCCTTTAGAAGGATAAAATATGCTTGCCTGCCTAGCAAGTGGGCAGGGCTACATTCAGTGTATAAGACACACCTAAATTTTCACCCTCTTTAGGGGGGGGGAGTACATCTTATACTCCAAAAAATACGGTACTTTTGAGACATTCCAGTTGCAGTACTGCCTTTAAACACCAGAGATTTCCAAAGAATAGGTGGTTTAGTGAGGTAGCCATAATTTCTGCAGTTTGTGGATTTATCTGTGGAAGTCCTTATAGGATGGCAACATAATTCCGTCTTGACATTATCTTTGAGAGGGGAGATTCTTTAAATAGTAATGAGTATTGCTTCAATTACTTCAAATAGGAGTCCTTCGGAGGCTGTTTATTCTTCTTCATAAGGTCCCCAAACCCTGACCCAAGTCCAGTCCTTGATGGCATTACTGCAACGGTTATTTTCTCTCTCTTAAACCTTTTGGGTTTGCCAGCAAAAATATTCCCCAAGCAGATGGTGTCCTGGCTTTTTGTTCTGGAACTGCAGTAGCAGGTGTTGAGAAAACTTTTCATCCTGTTAATGCCTGAATGTGGAGCTATCATCCTTTGAGAAAACCACAGCAAAGAGAAAACAGCCTCAGGATTCTCCATTCATCAGAAGGAAATGTTCATAAATGCAACTCCTTTCATGGAACTGATTAATATTTCAAACAAATGAGCACCCCAGAAAGGAGAACTTGCTGTTTAGAGCGGGGCTATAAATTATGGGGGATTACACCAGAGACAGGTTTGGGAAACGAACCACACTTTTCAGATTGGCCTGGATGTCTGCAATCTCCAAACAGTTTATATTTACATTCTAATTTATCTGTTGCATCTAGCCGGGTTGTTTCAATCTATTAGCACTGAATGTCTGGTTGAGGTTTCTTTTTTGTAATGAAACCTTCGGCATTCTTAGCTGAGGCCCCCTTATCCCTTTGTTACATAGCAAGAAAGGCTGAATAATACTTGCTCTTCTCAAAGCACATTGAGTCGGGGAAAAGATAGCAACGGCAACAAGGAAACAATTCAGAAATAGTTTCAAGCAGTGGAGGGGTTCAAATAATTTAACAACCAGTTCTCTGCCCTAATGACCAGCTGGGTAGGCATGGCTCGGTGGTAAATGTGATTGGGTGGGCGTGGCCAACTCAACGTCACTCAGGTCGTTGGGCGCTTCACTTAGCTGTTACAATGTAATAAGGGTTAACTGGAGATGCAGTTTCTGTAAGCAGGGCAATAAAGATTAGGCTAGAAACAACACCAGAATGTTTCCTTCCTGCCTTCCTTACAGGATTAGCCCTGTAAAGTGGGAAAAAACAAAATGAGATTTCTTCCAAAAACCGATTCTCCGAACTGCTTAGAAAGTTAACAACTGGTTCTCCCGAATAGATGCGAACTAGCTGAATCCCACCACTGGTTTCAAGGCTGGTTTTATACCTGTATAAATTTTGGGCTCAACATATGACCACAATTGAGGCCAAAATTTATTTTGCTGAGTGAGAAATTTGTTAACTGAATTTTCCTGTTTTACGAGCTTTTTTGCCACATTTGTTAAATTAGTAACATGCTGTCACGTTCCGGCATTCACATTGAATGCAAACAGAGAGTCAGTTTGTTTGGTGAAAAACTTTATCTATATTTAATATTACAGAATAACCAGCACTAAATGACAATGATACAAAGGTAAGCAAATCCAAGTCAGTTCTAACCAAGTTAACACCATCACTCATATATATACCATTACCCCACCCAGCTCCACCCACAACTCCACCCAGATGACACCCAACCACCATCACCAATCACCATGACCCACACCCTCAGCCACACCCCCACTCAATGTCATCATAGTCTCCTTTCTAGTTAGCTGCATCCAAGCAGAAGAGTTACATCAGAGTACGGAGTTACACCTGAGTAGAAGAGTTACTTCTGAGGAGGCAGTTGCACCGAAGTAAAAGAGTTACTCTGCAGAACGGTGAGGGAAGCCTTGCAGAGCCACATGCAACTACAGGCTCCGCCGACATCAGAGAGTCAACATCAACGTGGCAGCATTGGTGGCATGTAAGTATGGCTGAGCGGGCATGGCGATGGACGGGATCCCCCCTGAATGGCAGCCCGAGTGCTGACATACCTCCTCCCTACCACTGGAGAGGACTCTGGAAGACAAAAGGCGCTATTAGCGGTATCCTCTATAGGTTTATCAGGGTATCGATAGTGGAACCAGGTGATCAGGCGTGGTGCGCGCACCTCAAATGACCTCACCCACGATGCATCTGTAAACGGGTATCCCTTCCAAACTACTAAATACTGTAAAGTGCCATGATGATGACGGGAATCTACTATCTGTTCAATATCATAATGGTGTTCACCATCAACCTGCACTGGAGAAGGTGGTGTTGGAAGATTACGTAGCCTAGTGGTGGTTACCAGTTTGAGTAAACTGCTGTGAAACACTGGGTGGGTTTTCCCCAACAGGGGAGGCAGCTTTAGTTCTACCTTGAGGGAAGTCTTGCAGAGCCACATGCAGCTACAGGCTCCGCCGACATCAGAGAGTCAACATCAATGTGGCAGCATTGGTGGCGTATAAGCATGGCCGAGCAGGCGTGGCGATGGATGGGCTCCTCCCTGAATGGCAGCCTGAGGGCTGACACATGCTTGTTAAGTGAATCTGGTTTCTCCTTTGACTTTGCTTGTCAGAAGATCCAATAGGTAAATGATCATATGACTCAGGACATTGCAACCATCATAAATCAGAGGTGGGATTCAGTAGGTTCTGGCCAGTTCTGGAGAACTGGTAGCAGAAATTTTGAGTAGTTTGGAGAACTGATAAATACCACCTCTGACTGGCCCCACCCCAATGTATTCTCTGCCTCCCGAGTCCCAGCTGATCAGGAGGGAATGGGGATTTTACAGTATCTTTCCCCTGCCAAGCCCCCAAAGCCATGCCATCGGGGTGAAATTCAGCAGGTTCTGACAGGTTCTGGAGAACTAGTAGCGGAACTTTTGAGTAGTTCAAATAACCAGCAAATACCACCTCTGGTGGCCCCAGAGTGAGGTGGGAATGGAGATTTTGCAGTATCCTTCCCCTGCCACGCCCACAGAACCGGTAGTAAAAAAAATTGAATCCCACCACTGGTCATAAATGTGAGTCAGTTATCAAGCATCCAAATGTAAATCACGTGACCATGGCAATGCTGCTTAAGTGGCGGGGAAATGGCAGCAGGCTAGAAAGAAGGGATCGTGAATTCAAGTCCTGCCTTCGCCATGAAAGTCAGCTTGCGCCAATCATTACCTCTCTTGTTATGGTGGGGAAAATAGGAGGAGGAATATATTGGATATTTTTGCTGCCTTGAATTTTTTGTAAAAACAAACAAACAAACAGTAACTCTTAAAACTGCCTAGAGAACTAAGGCTTCATTTCCCTTAATTAGCATGCTATAAACCTGCTCTCCTCTTCATGAACTTGGTCAAGTTCATATTCTGTTTTTCTCCACCAGCTCTTTAGATTTCATTTCAGCTGTTTCATCTCTCCTAGCTCCCAGAGATGGGTTGCTGGTTTTTTTTACTACCAGTTCGGGCATGCTGCCGTGCATATATTTAAGAGCCGAGGTGGCGCAGTGGTTAGGGTGCAGTACTGCAGGCCACTTCAGCTGACTGTTATCTGCAGTTCAGCAGTTCTAATCTCACCGGCTCAAGGTTGACTCAGCCTTCCATCCTTCCTAGGTGGGTGAAATGAGGACCCAGATTGTGGGGGCGATATGCTGACTCTGTAAACCGCTTAGAGAGGGCTGAAAGCCCTATGAAGCGGTATATAAGTCTAACTGCTATTGCTATATATGACACTTCTGTGCATGCGCAGAAGCATCCAGATGTGTGGGCAAAGCCTCCCAGCGTTGCAGAGGTGGGTTCCTACCAGTTCGCACCTATTCGGTAGAACCGGTTCATCAAATCTACCGAACCGGTTAGAAGAGGTTCCACCAGTGGACCCGGAAAGCAGGCCACACCTACAGAAGAGGGTCCAAAATTTTTTGAAACCCACCACTGGTCCTTGGATATGATTATTCTACACTATCATGCTCATATTTATAAAACTCAGTGCCTCTGTGAAAGGCAAGGATGACTACTGCATTTGTGGTGCAATCAGAACATTGCGTGTGTTGAAGTTGTTTTAACGCAAACCAAAGATGCCTTTTAAAAAACAACTTGACATCCTATTCTTATGCATGCCAGTGCTGTGTGTGAGGTAATTTAAGGTGGTTCTGACAAGTGTCGTCAGCATCTTCATATCCGGTCACATGGGTGGCAAGCCACTCCCATCTGGTCACATGGGCAGCAAGCCACTCCCACAAAGGAGGCCACACCCACAGAGTAGGTTCGAACAATTTTTGAAACCCACCACTGCACTGTTGCTACTACTAATTCGCCTGATCTGGGCTGAACCAGCAGCAACCCCCCTTTTCTAGCTCCTCATTAAACCATACAATCCTCCTGGATCATCCGACAGAAAGGAAAGAAGTACTATTATTTTGGGTTCCAAAATGCCTATTCTGGATCTTTTCAGTAGTTTCTATGTGAAATGCTGAGTGTGTGCATGCACTGGCTCTAACTCAACCAAATATTAAGGTTGAGAGAGAAAAATGAATATTTTGGATGGAGAAAGGAGTCAGATGAAAAGCTTTTCTCGAGTGGTTGGCTGGATCCCTAAATAAGACCATTCCACACTATAAAATATTTTACAGATTCCCTTGTTTTATAGGGTTTTTTTTTTCAACTGAACTGCTTCCAAACGTCTGTTTTTTACAGAAAGTTGATCTGAGTGAAAAAACCTGAAGCTTTTGACAAACTCAGCTATAAATGCTATCAGTGGTGGGTTTCAAAAATTGTTTGAACCTACTCTGTGGGTGTGGCCTCCTTTGTGGGAGTGGTTTGCCACCGATGTGACCGTATATGAAGATGCTGATGACACTTGTCAGAACCACCTTAAATTACCTCACACACAGCACTGGCATGCATAAGAATATGATGTCAACTTGTTTTTTAAAAGGCATATTTGGTTTGCGTTAAAACAACTTCAACACACGCAATGTTCTGATTGCACCTACTCCTTTTCTGCATTGCATTTTAGTTGCCATTCTAATGATATACTCTCCACTTACATGCATATGGTTTTGCATGTGGAACTTATATACAGAATAATTAAAGGCGAAGTTCTACAGTGCTGACACTTTTGGGATAAGGAAATACAGCTTCAATTGCTATTAGTTATCTGTTGTGGCCCAGCAAGTGCCGTTCGAGCTGCACCAGACTCCGACAGCGAGGGGCCCTCTGAGTCAGCTCTGGAGGATGTGGAGGACCCTGGACAGGGTTCCAACTCCGAGCAGGGTGCAGAGAGGCTGGTTGGCCACCAGGAGGCGCCTGAGCCTTGGACCAGTGGGGAAGAGACAAGGGAGAGTGAGCTGGAGGCCAGTAGTGAGTTGTTCCTGGATGCACGCCATCAAAGAGCTACTAGGCGTCAGGAACAATTACGCAATTACAGGTGGTGATTGCACTCAGCTGGTGGTCATTAGGCTCCTCTCCAGACTATAAAAAGCTACTTGTGCACACGGCACAAGTCAACGCCTCTTTGCAGAAGTCAACGCAGGATTGAATGTCGGAGGACAGTACTGTGAACTTGGCAGGCTGGATTGCTGCCAAACCTTATCTGTGTTTATTGCTGCCTGAGTTTGTCTGAGTTGCTGCCAAGATCCTTATCTGTTTGTTCTGCTTGGCTTTCATCCACCAAGGTTTTGGTGTCTTTCTTTTAAAGTACATTCCAGTTAAGCTTGTCTTGGCATTCGTTACTGGACGGAAGAGGGGGTCAGAACGGGTAAGTACCGTGCAAACAGGTGAGGAAAGTAAAATATCCTCAGGTGGGTGGCGATGACAATTCTAAATCTGCATAAGTAGAACTTGTGAGGTTACAATGTGTCAAATGATATTGGGTAGTGTGGCTGCTTGTATATTATTCATTCCTTTCCTGGGAAGGCATCAACTTGCTGAACATACACGCTTTTAAAAGGGTGGAAGAAACAATGAATTGTACACCTGTATGATCCATAATAGACCTGATCCTGGGAAAGACAAAATCTGAACAGCTGAATAAGGAGCACACAAATTTCATGCACCAACTTTTGTGATTTCTCTTCCGGGACATTTTTTTTCTGTCCAGAAAACCAGTTTTCTTCAGAAGGTATCTTAATAATTTAAGCACCGACTTCCATGAGAAATAATTAATTATATGTTCTGCTTAAATTAAATCTTTATTGAGACACACTTGTTATTCAATGTTATGTCTCCATTTAATTTCCATTTACTAAATAATTGATTGGTGTTAGTGTAGTTCAGTGGTGGGATTCAATTTTTTTTACTACCAGTTCTGTGGGCATGGCTTTGTGGGCATAGTGTGGCTTGGTGGGTGTGACTTGGTGGGCATGGCAGGGGAAGGATACTGTAAAATCTCTATTCCCACCCCACTCCAGGAGAAGGATACTGTAAATATCTATTCTCACCCCACTCCAGGGAAAGGTTACTACAAAATCCCCATTCCCTCCTGATTAGCTTGGACTCGGGAGGCAGAGAATAGATGGGGGCAGGGCCAGTCAGAGGTGGTATTTACCGGTTCTCTGCACTACTCAAAATTTATGCTACTGGTGAGAACCAGCTGAATACCACCTCTGGTGTAGTTGTTCCATATGTGGCTTGTATCCAATGCTCACCTTTACTTAGCTGCAACCTCTTGCACTGTTCTAAGTCAAGATATTCAAAGTTTGCTCCCTTTGCAAACTAATTTATGAACTTTTGCAGTTCTATTTATCCAAACAATTTGATCTGGCATGCATGCATACATACATACATAGCATTTGTTGTTCAAAGAATCATCCTACGTTGGAATGCAGCATCTCTTTGCAAATGTTTTGTGATTAGATATCATAAGTCCATTCCCTAATCTCCATCAGCTTCTTAAGAAAGTCCAGTCCATCACTGATCAATTCTGTCATCTCTAAGTCTTTAGAATTCTTGCCCTATTCAGCCTTCTCCAACAAGCCTGCAGTTTTCAAACCTGGCTCCTTCTCCTTCAAATCTGCCAACAGCAAATTAGATTCCAATCCATCTGATTGTAAGTCTAGTTTAACTGCTGTTACTTGTATCTGAATGTCATCTTTGGGTTAATTTAATGCAAGGATAGTCTTCATGTTATATTCACAGGTACACACGACTGGCTAATGCAGCTCTAGTAATAAGCTGTGATGTCCAGAATAACCATCTATTTCAAAAGTAAATCCGATTCAGAATGTAATTCAACTTGGAGACCATTTTGCAATTGTAACTCTCTATGGTTGCGAAAGTTGGACCTTGAAGAAGCAAGACAGAAACAAAATCAACTTGCTTGAGCTGTGGTGCTAGAGAAGGCTCCTGCATATTCCTTGGACAACAAAGGTGACTAGCAAGCAAGCACTGGAATGCATAACATCAGACATGTCACTGGAAGGCAAAATCACGAAACTGTGTCAAACTTACTTAACTGTGTCATATGGGGGAATTTACTGAATGGTGCAGTGACCTAGAAGTGGAGCCCTTTCCTCACAATCAGGAGGCTGTGAATTTGATCCTAGGTAGCAGCGAGGCACAATGAGTAAATATCAACTGTGAACTCTGCATTGGTGACGGGAAGGGCATCTGGCCAGTAAACACTTAGTTCCATTCAGTTGCCTTGACTCCACCCCGATGCAAGGCATTTACGGGGTCATTAAAAGACAAAAAAAAATATGGGGGAATTTACTGAGGAAAGCAATTGTGTTTGGTAGAGTTAGGGGTAAATGGAAACCAGGCCATCAAAGAACATAGAGCATAGAAAAACTCGTAGAATAAGAGCAAGATTGGAAGATGTGGGGAGAATCATCAAGAGTTGGACATGACTGAATCATGAATAACAAAATCATCACTAACTTGGTCTGACATCCAAAATTTAGGTTCCTCTTAAGATAAACATAACTGCTTGGATACAAAGGAGTAATCTTTATCTCTTTTTGCAATTTACATTATGTTGGCCACTGCTGTTGATGTGCAATTTTTCCTTGGATGTTAACAATGTTTTGGGGTTTTAAAAATGCTGCAGTTATTCAATTACTTCAAAAAAAAAACCTAGTGAAAATTTAGAAAGTTTAATCTTGTAAATTCTCCGATCATCCACTTTATGCATAATTTTCCTTTTGTTTCCCTCTTTTTTTTCCATTTCAAAGGAACACAAATAAGCAAAGTTATGGTCAGATTGGCCCAATCATCCAATCCCCTGCTTCAATTTTTTTCAAGTTTAATGGCACATCATGAAACCTGTGTTATCTTTTTGAGAGAGGAGGAAGGAGAAGAGCTAATATTTGTTACAAAAACAGAAGCGGTGAATGTAGAAAGCCAACATTTATCGAGGTTTCAACTTTTATATGTCCCTCTCTTTAGAGAATGAGACTGTCAAGTGCCAAAAAAAGAGAGACTATTAACAGCCTCACAAAAACTTCCTTAAACTGGATATGTACAGTTCAGGATGGGAGGTAAGAAATTTTAATGGATTAAAATTGGGATGCTTTCTTAAGTTTCCATTTTGTTTTCTAAACATTCATTGACTGTTGAGCATCATGGATTGTTACTAGCTCAGGCATTTTTTAAATACTTCCAATTAGCTTTTATTTGAGGGTTTTTTTTTTATGTTTCCCCTCATAAAACCTTTAAGCAGATTAATTGTGCCTGTGAAGTTTGTTTGTAAAGTACAGCTGGCTTGGCTTCAATTTTGCTTTACAAATGGGATGTCTGAAAAATATCCTCATAAAACTGAAGGGTGGATCTTCAAACAAGCTGTTCTTTATCGGAACAGAGATCCAGATTAAAGCAATAGGCAGAAACATTGTCCATATCTTTAAAAGTGTGTGTGAGAGAGAGAGAGTGCATGCACGCGCATAAAGGATCTATGCAGAAAGAAGCCAGTTTGTCTCATAAATTCATTTTAAGAGAAGACAAGAAAAGAAAGAGTTTGTAAAAACACGATACCTCCTAGGAACTGTGCAGTCCCACAATAAATGCAATAATAATATAAATGGGTGCAGGAGCTGCTCTTCTGTGTATCTTGGGAGTAATGCACTGCGGGATGATTTTCTTATTAGTTGGAAAGGATGGATGAGTTTTCAGACCAAAGCAAATCCTGACTATAAAACCAGATCAAAAAGGCTTTATTGTTGAAAGCGCACCTTTAAAGACTATTTGAAAGATACGCTGTTCTGCTGTTAAATGTCTTGTAGGTTTTCCAAGTTCTTTAGTGAACTTTCTTCATAAAATCTCTATTATTTCCAACAAAGATTAATGAGAGGGTTATTAAAAAAAAATCCAAAAAGTTGGATAGAGTTGCTGTGATTGTGAATACGGGTCATCACACTACATTACTGCGGAATGTTTTTGTAAGTTCTGTGGATATAACTATTTTGGGATTCAAGTAGACTCCAGTCTGTTTTTCATCTTTCCCTGATATTTGTGACCCTCCCCTTTTCCACACAGAAAAGCAAATAAAAACTCTATTGACAAAATAATCTCTGATGCTATGTAACAGCACAAATTTATAGATCCATCTTTCCATTCATTTGGGACAATACTGTATCTTATTGAGCAGTGCTGCACTTTCCTTATGGCAAAGGCAGAATTATTTGCAAGTCATTGTTATTATTTCAGGATGTTCTAACATACTTTATTAATAAAAATCAGTTGACTTATCTTGCACCGGCCTCATTTTTATCGTGGACTTTCTATTATGGAAGACGAGGAGAAAATAATATGCTCTCAGCAACCACATAGACCTGGCATCCTCTCAGAGGCTACTCAGTCGAGTAAACTAATAATGGTAAGCAATTGTCTCTGAATCTTGTCCATAGTTTTAGCAGTACTTGGCCAATCTTTAGTAAAATAAATTAAGCTAATCTAAGCAGAGTCAGGCCAGGTTAGGACTTCAGTGGAAACTACAACTAGATTTAGAGTTGCCGCAACTACGCGTAGGCCAGAGGTGGGTTCCTACCAGTTCGCACCTATTCGGTAGAACCAGTTCGTCAAATCTACCGAACTGGTTAGAAGAGGTTCCACCAGTGGACCTGGAAAGCAGGCCACACCTACAGAAGAGGTTCCAAAAATTTTTGAAACCCACCACTGGCGTAGGCATCACCACATACCTACATTGCGAAGGGGTTGCTGGGTAATACTGAGCCAAGGTGGTGCAGTGGTTAGAGTGCAGTACTGCAGGCTACTTCAGCTGACTGCTGACTGCAGTTCAGCAGTTCAAATCCCACCGGCTCAAGGTTGACTCAGCATTCCATCCTTCCGGGGTGGGTAAAATGAGGACCTATATTGTTGGGGGCAATAGGCTGACTCTGTAAACCGCTTAGAGAGGGCTGTAAAAGCACTATGAAGCGGTATATAAGTCTAAGTGTTATTGCTATGGGTAAGTGTAGATTGCAGATGGCTGCAGAAAGCCGACATGCACACCTCCCAAATCCCAGCTGCGCCTTGTGTGGAGGTGTACATTCTGCGTGCTGATAAGTTGATCTGACTTCCTGTTCTGTGTCTTTCTGAGTATGAAACAAACGCTAGTCTTTTGAGATTTTTAACAAAGTACGCTATTTTGTTCTCAGTGAGAAACAAAAACTTGGCTGTTTTCAGAAGTGTCATTTTGAGCATTTAGACCATTCCAAGCACTCTAACTCAGCTGTTCTTTTATGGCTTGTAATTAGGTTGTCTATTTGCAACCATTTCCAAACAAGTCATTAACAAGCGAAGCGCAGCTATGTTGCCGCAGTTATTGATCTAAACTAGATGGCGTGCAATGGAAATGGAACACTGAAAGAAAATAAGCAATTAAGCATTTAACTAGATAGAAGACGGCTTGCAGCTGACTTTCAATTGCCTTTCCTGGTACATTACTATTCAAAATAGAAAAAAATTGCACATAGGAAGATTGGACTGTTGTACTCTTGTTGTACTGCACTTTATTTACTGGCAGACAGGTAAAACACAAAGATACCTGTATGCCTATACCAGGGGTGGGTTTCAGGCGGTTCGCGGCGGTCCCCGCAAACCGGTTGGTCGGCGAACCCGGAAGTAAGTAACTTCCGGGAACGCCGAAGGATCTGCCCGCCCACCCGCATTTCTTACCCGGTTTTGACGAGTTCTGCGCTTCCACGCATGCGCAGAACGCATACAGCACCTGCGCGATCCTCCAGGAGCAGCTGGAGCATCGCACAGGCGCTAGTACGCATGCGTGCACTGCGCGCATGCACGAGGACGCCGCCGGCCCAGTTCCAATTGAACCGGTTGGAACGGGGCGAGAAACCCACCCCTGGCCTATACTAACCAGTTTCACATGCAAGTGTTGTTAATGGTCCTGAGGCTGTTGACATCTAAAGATGTCTAGTGCAATTTTGACTAGTTTGCTAAGCTTCGTCATCTATGTGCATTCTGTGAATTCATTCAATCGTCTGTAGAAATATTTGCAGACTTTCCCCGCAGAAATTTTTACAACTGCTTATCTTGCTGATGTTAAATTTCAAGAAATATTTTAAAATGGCGGCCTGCGGTGATTTGTTGTATATTCTGTTCCTGTTTCTGATAGGAGCCCTAGCATTCCTTTTGTTGTCTGTTTGTTTGTACCAGCAACTATCCTAAGCACAAACTGAGTTAGGAGAAAAAGAAGGAAGAGAAGACAAAAAAAGGGAAGAAAAATGATGCTGACGATATTGATGTTTTATCTTGCTAAGTGGGCTGTCAACGCCTACAGAAAAATTGGCCAAAGTGATTGTGAATCATACAGTTCTCTAGTTCCTTCAATAGTGGCACAGTGGACATACTGTACTTCTAATTTGATGAAGTCAGATTTGTCCCATGGCTGTATGCTTGAATTAGGAATTTGTAATCTTAGATCATCCCATGCCATGCTTGCAAATTAACTTCTTGGGTATGTTTTCCTGAGCCTTCTACACAAGAACCATTCTATGACTGTGGATAAGATTGCATAGTAGTTGACTAAACTATGCTACCCTATGTTTTTGAGTGTCCATAACACTTCCTAATTTTAACCTTCAAAATTCATATACAGGTAGTCCTCTAAAAAGGTGCCTTACACTAGAATGGGTACCAAACAATAATTTTGAATTGGACACTATATAGGGGGGAGGGATACCTGGGAAAGGTCCCAAAGGTGCTTTTTTTCAGGAGGCAACTGGACTTTCTGGGTTTTCTTTGAAGACATTTAGCTTTTCATCCAAGAAGCTTCTTCAGCTCTGACTGGATGGTGGGGAATGGAAGGATTTATACTCCTTGCAGACAGCTGGTCAAGAAAGTCAAGTTGCCTCTTGAAAATCACCTTTGAGACAGCCATGACCTGGATGACTGAGAATCTCCATAGACGTTTAACCTGGGAAAGGGGGACAGTAAGTAGGCAGCTTTTGCGTGCAAACCTCAGATCTGTTTTTCTCTGCTTTATAACCACTGCCTTAAATTAAAATATTCCTTTCATTACAAATGTAGTCAAGGCTCTTCTTTTATGAATGGTCAAGTTGGGACAAGCCCAACAGCCTAGAAGATGGTAGTCTTATGTTGTAGTGGGATAGAATCAAAGGCCAGTTCAGGTCTTAAAGACTTGCCTAGAGAGCGCAGCCTTGTTTGGTAACTCATTGAACACAACAACAAGTACTTTCATGAATATACATAGGATTGATTACCTCAATCAGAAAGAGCATGCTTGTATTAAATATTTGAAGACTCACTTATCCCCAAATGATTATTGCCTGTAAGTTCTTTTTAGAATTTAAGTTCACCTTCAAATGTTTTGCCTTCTTCTTAAAAGTATGTAAATTCTGACTTGTGTTAATAATGTGTAAGAATATTTCACTAAATTCCAGCGGAGCCTGATTAAAAAGATTAAAGTAAATCAGTTTATGTATTGTAACTGAAACTAATTCCTGGTACTTTTGGAAGTCACACCTGACCTGAGCAAACCATCATTGTTCTCTACCAGAACACACCCAAGCAGGGGTTGTGCAGAAAGTTAAAAAAAGAAGAAGCATAAATTCAAATAACCATTCCGAAGGTGTAAAGCACGAGGGTCTGTTGTGAAGGTTCAAGCTCCTCAAAGCATACTTTCGAACAATTAGGCAGGAATATTTCTTAAATAGGTTATTGAGATATTTGACTATGTCAAGTTGTACATCTAGGTTTACAGATAATGTGGAGTAAATATTTGTTAAATGAAGTATTTTACATCTGTCTTGGACCAAAGCAATCCTCCTGTCAGTAACACCATGAAACACTTGCAAAAGTAGTTGGCCCTGACTGAGTTATGCATTTTTGGCACGTGCACTTTTTTGAACTAAGTTACAGTGTTGGTAGGTTTTTTTAAAAAAGTTCTTTTTATCTGCTGGAAAACTTTCAGTTATACAATTTGTTGCCCGAGAGAAAATGGTAGAAATATATACATATACATACACACACAGAGTATTTTTTAATTTTCTTTTATATAAACAGTCCATTTTCCATAACCAGTGTGTCATCTGGATATTCATATTTTGTGCCAACGTTAAAATATACAATCCTATTCATAATTAATCTATTTCATCTTAATTTCCAATATCTGAAGTAGCTATATTATTAATAATCCCATTGAATTCTATTTAAATCTAATTAGTTATATGACTATCAAACATTTTCTATACTTTGATAACTTCTTTTACTAATAATTCCTTATGTCTATCTCCCAACCACTGGTGTAAAGATTCCCAAATTGCGTAAAACTGGTTTGTTTCTTTTTCTTGATAGCCAGGGTGTCAATCTGTTCATTTTTGCACATTCTAATTTTTTCCTAACCACATTCTCCTCATAAGAGAATCTTCACTTTTCCAATGTTGTGCAAATACAATCCTAGCTGCTGTTATAAGAGAATAATCAAATATACATTTTCTTTACTATAATTTTCTGGTAAACTGCCCAGCAAAACATTTCAGGTTTTAATATATTAACCACTTCTTATCTGATGCATTTTGATCCAATGATAATTATTCTCCTTGAACCCTTAAAGGTTACCGGGTACGAGCAGGTGCTCCTGTCCAAGACCTCTTGAAATGAACTGGGAACTAGGCAAAAGGACTGGAACAGTATGGGATGTGCGATTTTCATGGGGCTTGAAGAGAAGGTCTTCCTGACTCAAAAAGCCAAAGCAATTGTTCTGGGGGGGAAAAAAACACAAAGCTTGCTCAAAATGGGGTGGCGGGTGGGAGAGTACATATCTATCAAAAGAATAGCTCTCTACCTTTGTTTGAAAGATTGCAGATGGTTCTTGCAGGAAAAGTCCTACCTCCCCTGTATCTCCCAACATCATGGTATGATTACAGAGGTTAGAGATCCTTTCAGCTGGGTTTTGTGGGGATTTTTTAAAGCCAACTTCAGGAAAAGTCTTGTGTGCTTGCTACAAGCTTTTAGAACAGGAGGGGTGTTTCTCCAACCTGTTTTAATGCTTCATTTGAAATCTTTAGAAAAATGTACTTAAATTATGCTTGTATACATACAAGAGCAGCTGGTAGAACTCCAGGAAAGTGCTTCTTAAAAAACAATTGTAAGCTCATCACCACAGGAATAAGTCTATGACCAGTGTCACTGATACACAAGACAGAAGGCACTCATACTTCCTGTGCCCTGTTTGGGGGGGGGGGGTTAAAAAAGAGAAAAGCCATTTTCCCTTGGTACTTGGCTTTCTGGAATGCACTCATGGGCATTCAAAATATGCATTTTGAAAACAATTTATGGAATACATTGGAATGTTAATCAGGGAATGTACATAGCACTTCTAAAACTCCTCCTTCACTGATATCCTATACATTTCCTTATTCTGTTCAGACAGTGTCTATCTGCTGATCCAGCAGTGGATGCTGACTAATCTTCTAATTTCCTTGGGTCTAGGATGTTTTGTGGGGATAAACAACCTGCATAACTGGGTGGTTGCTGCCAATTTTCGCTATTGTAATCCAGCTTTTGGAGTACGGAAATAGGAAGCCTTTATTTTGTCAATTAAAATCTTGCAGGGTAAATTTACAAGACATACATAGCAGTGGTGAGGTTCAAATAATTTAACAACCGGTTCTCAGCCCTAATGATTTTTTCTAACCACCAGTTCGCCAAACTGCTCAGAAAGTTAACAACTGGTTCTCCCGAAGTGGTGAGAACTGGCTGAATCCCACTACTGATACATAGATGTGACCAGAAACCAAAACTGATGAAGCCAAAATTCACTAAAGTCAAGTTTATGAAATAAACTTCATGAAATTAATCAGACAACTACATTTCTCCTGGGTCCAAGACTTCCCAACCTCCTTGCTCTATGATAGATTATTTTAAAGTGTCATATATGGGGCTGTTTTTGAAGGCTATTAAACCACTTAGAACAAGCTATTCAGAGATGGGTTGCTACCAGTTCAGCTCGGTTCAGCTGAAGCGGTAGTGGAATGTTAGCCTGGGTTGCAGAACCGGCAGCGAATCAGGCTGGCCACACGGCATGTTCATTGTGTTGTTTGTTTGTTTGTTTGTTTGTTTAATCGATTTATAGGCCGCCCAATACCAGAGGACTCCGGGCGGCTTACAACGAAAGGAAAAAAAAGAAACAATAAAAAATAAAAATAAAAACAGGTTAAAATCAACACGCATACATTCGTTACGATCGGGGCTGGACCTCAACAATGAGGTCAACAGCCCCAGGCCTGCCGGAATAGCCAGGTTTTAACAGCTTTTCTGAAGGCCATGAGAGTGGGTAAGGTCCAGATTTCTGGGGGTAGCTCGTTCCAAGGGTCGGAGCAGCCACAGAGAAGGCTCTCCTCCGGGGAGCCGCCAGCCGGCATTATCTGGCTGACGGCATCTGAAGGAGGCCCACCCTGTGGGATCTCACCGGCCATTGGGAGGAATGTGGCAGTAGGCAGTCTCGCAGGTATGCTGGCATGTTTTTGGCATGTTTTAATGTGTAGACCTATTTACAGGCAACTGCACATGTGCATAGGGATGCTGCAAAGGTCATAACTGTGAAAAATGGTCATGCATCCTTTTTTCAGTGCCATTGAACCTCTGAACGGTCACTAAATGAATTGTTGTAAGTCGAGGACTACCTGTATTGTAGTGCTAGCGTTGTTCTTCATATCACTTTTTCTCCTCCCCTCCTCCAGCACCTTCCATATCGGTCTGCTAGAGATGTCACACAACCGCTCCAAGGAATTCTTGGATCCAATATAAACACATACTGTTCTCTTGAAAAAATGTTGATGGAAAAGAAGACAACAGACCTGTGGAGGGGGAAATATTGGAAGGAAATTACAAGGGAAAACCATTCACATTTGACATTTATCTCAAGCAGTGGCTTTGCAACTTCTGTCTACAAAGCAAGGGCTTCAAACATTAAATTCTACAGCACTCTCAATGTTTTCTTAGCGCACGTCACAGCCAGCTACCTGTAACAAATGGACTCTAGGCCATTGACATGTTCTCTTTGGGCCATGAAATCCAGGAAGGACGATCACAACAATTTAAAAGTTTTCAAATTGAGGGACGAATGAAAAACATGTCTGATCTGATAAATTTTGGCTCAGCTATTAGGCTTCGAAATGAGAGAGGAAAGGGAACAACCTACGAAGGGAAGGATGGGTGGACGGAGGAGGGGTTAGAGCTGTAACTTTGTTCAAAAATGTTTGAATGAACTATCGTATTTGATATCCACCCTGTTTATAGTCGAAAAATTAGGGAGGACGACCATAACTATTAATAAATATTATCACCCTGCTCCGTTTCAGCTCTGTGTCCCCCACCAGTTTTTTCATTATGTACATGATAAATTGTACAGATGTTTCGGTAGATCGTGTTGGGACTGTTTTATGTCATTTTTTTTATAAACAGTTTGTGTAATCTTCTTGAACCATCGGAGCACATGATCTACTGCTTCTTTGCACAATTTCGCACTTTGAACTAATTGTCGGGGGTTCTCTTCCGATTCTCACCTTGATTGCATAGTTCAAATAGCTTTCTCTTGTGCAGTCAAAAATCAAGCCTTCAAGTTCTTTTTTTTTTTAATGTCCAATGTAAGCCATCGTCAGCTTTGATCTTTGCATACCTTTCCCCCTCAATCTTTTGTAGAAATGACCATCGGACTGCTTTCCCTTTCCTTCCTTGTTTTTATTACATTACTTTCAACTATCATGGTTTTTGTTTCCTGCAAATCCAGTAAATTCCAGTTTGTACTTGCAACAATGCCTGTTCTTGAAGGTCTTTCGTGGTAATCCAGCCGATGCACATTTTTCTTCTTGAAAGTTCGTTTGACTTGAAGTAAACCTTTGCCTCCATTCTGCTAGGGCCGTTCGCAATCTAGCATTGTCAGCATGGGAATGTAATGCATAGTAAATCTTGTCATAGCAGAGCCTCGTCTACTATGTTTAGGGCAGACCTGGGCATTTTACTGCCTGTAGGCTACATCTAGCCTGTGGACAATTCCAGTCCAGTTTGTGGCGGTGGCAAGGGTTCCACCACAATACCGTGAAGCCCTTATCCGCAGAGACTAAGCGCGAAGGGCTAATCTGCGCCGTTCGAAGCGCTAAGGAAAAACGCAACCCTACCGCGATGACATAATCGCGGAGGGCAAATCCGCGCCTTCCGAAGCACTCAGTACCCTAAACCTAACCCTAAACCTAAACCTAACCCTAAAGCAAACCCCTAAACCTAACTAACCCTTACCTTAATTTAAATCGGCTTTCTGCCGCACGCGTTTTAAAGCGCCCTTCTGTTGCTGCGCTATTGTCACGGCGGTGATGACGCGGTGATGATGTCGCGGCTTTAGCGATGCGTTTTATCACCGCTATTTTGACGAGCGTGGTTTTGTCGTGCCACAGGTGACAGGAGGTGAGTGACACCTTGTTGCCCCTAAAATAAGATCTCCCCAGATAATAAGCCCAATCGGGCTTTTGAATGCATGTGCTAAAAAGCCCACCCCAAAATAAGCCCTCCCAGAAAATATTGCAACACAGCAGCAGCCATGAGGTGACCACACTCACCGCCTCCTGCACCTCAAAATAATAAAAGCTCCCCAAAAATAAGGCCAAGTGTTTATTTCAGGGGTCAAAAGAAAATTAGACCCTGCCTTATTTTGGGGAAAACATGGCAGTAATGGTGGCAGTGAGGTGGCAGTAGGGAGCAGGAGGTGGTGCAGCGATAGTGTTGGGGGCAGGACAGTGGTATCAGGGAGCAGGGCACTGGCAATAGCAATAGCAATAGCAGTTAGACTTATATACCGCTTCATAGGGCTTTCAGCCCTCTCTAAGCGGTTTACAGAGTCAGCATATTGCCCCCAACAACAATCCGGGTCCTCATTTTACCCACCTCGGAAGGATGGAAGGCTGAGTCAACCCTGAGCCGGTGAGATTTGAACAGCCAAACTGCAGAATTGCAGTCAGCTGAAGTAGCCTGCAGTGCTGCATTTAACCACTGCGCCACCTCGGCTGGCATTGGGCCCAATGCCACCTGGCATTGGGCAGGAGAGCAGCAGCCCTCCATAACAGTCCCATTTTCTCATGTGGCCCCTTGGGAAAATTAATTACCCACCCCTGGTTTAAGGTCTTCCATTTTCTGAACTTCTTTGAGTTACTTCTTTGAGTTCTGCATCTTAGAGCATTTTATTTCCAGTAATGAATCTCCTTTAGGCTAATTGTGGTTGAGTTTCAGTTTCCATAAATTCTTTTTCAGTGTTCAAATATTCACTTTAAGTAGCCCAACTTTGTTGATTCCTGTTTATAACGGCAGGACATAATGGTGCAATTTTCCACACAGTATATCTTTTGGTGGTGGTTTTTTTCTATAATCCTACAGGATTAGGCCCTAGTTGCCTTGACATAGTTCCTGAGTCCTGTTGCCCACATGTCAACAGATGCCCAACATACTCCACATCAGATACGATCCTTGACCTTGGCAATGACTGATCCAGTATAGATTATTTTCTGTTTTCACACCATATTAAATAGTGAATACCCTTGGTCTGATTCTTTGGCTAAGAGCTGACTGGCATGGGTCAATACACTATACAGTACACTACCACCAGGAGTGGGTTCCTGCCAGTTCTAACCTCTTCTATAGAAGAGGTTCCACAAATCTACAGTGCCGTTTAGAACCGGTTCCAGCTCCCTCCCCCCCATCCACACATCATCAGATGAAGAGCGAGATGAGGAATTCTGGGAGTTGAAGTCCACAGTTACAAGACCCTTGCACCCCTAACCCTTTTAAAAAAACTCCAGGGTGTTCAAACGGACAGCTTTAAGTGCTTCAAATGCCAGAGTTTCTGAGCCAATGTTTTGGTTGCTAAGCAAGAGCATTGTTAAGTGAGTTTCCACCACATTTTACAAGTTGGCCATGCCCACCCAGTCACATGGCCAGCAAGCCACTTCTACCCAGTCACATGGCCGGCAAGCCACTCCCACAAATAGGCCACACCTACAGAAGAGGTTCTAAAAAATTTGAAACCCACCATTGACTACCACCAACATAGCAATCAACCTCATCAGAGTGCCTATGGAGATATTTCATTCCAGGTCATGGTTGATCCAAAGGTGCTTTTTCAGGAGGCAACTGGACTTTCTTGTTTTTTCTTTGAAGTTGTTTTGCTTCTCATCCAAGAAGCTTCTTCAGCTCTGGCTGGATGGTGGGGAATGGAAGGATTTATATCCTTGCAGACAGCTGGTCATTTGCATCCTTTAGAGAGACAAACTTGGGTTTTGTCTGTGTCCCCAGGGTCACCTGAGGTGGAGTCTTCTTGGAACTGCTGAAGGATTGGTGTTGTGAAGCTGTGCTTTCCGCAGTAATGTTTTCTGCCCTGTGTCCCTTCACTGTTGAACACAGGCGCAGGCTGTTGGGGATGCGTCTGGGTTTGTCTGGCTCTCAAACTGAAGCACAACTGGTTCCTGTCATCTGCAATCTTTCTGGAAATCTGTTGATACTCCCACACCATTTGGACAACCGTGATCTGGATGACCGACTCTCCATAGACATTTAGCTGCGCACTTAGGGATGAACACCCTTCGAAGGGTGCAACCTCATCAGAGCACCATAAGCCCCTCTCCTGTGGAAGGCAGTCAAACAGATTTGGAATAAAATGCCAAGATATGTATTTGTCTCATTCTCAGCAGGTAGAATCCCTCCTAAAATATAGTCACAAAACATTCAGTTTTAATGCCTGTCGGGTGAATGCTGGCAAGATTTAAAGTTGTAGCTCCATACTTAAAAGAAAAGACAATATCAGTTTTTAACATTACGTGGATTGAGCGTCTACATACCTTAAATCACTGCACTGTGTGTTTGTACATGTGCAAGATTTTTTTAAAATAAATAAAATTCTATGAACACAAATCTTTAAATTGCAGACTGTCTTACATTACACAAACGTTTGCTGACCTTCATAAATATCCAATCTTTGGAATCAAATGTCCTGACATTTATCTTTTCATGCAGGCTAAGCAGGGCCACATAGTATTCTAAGGTCACATGTCAGCCATCGGTTTTAGAGAGACTTATCATTTTAATGAAGATACTCAGCGTCCTCCGAGAAATGAAATGGTAAATGCGTAGTTTCCTGAAACTTGCTGAGCCTGCTTTTTATATTGTAGGGGAAAAACAAGACATCTTTTAACGATCTCAGTCCTTTAATTCACCTTCTTCCAAAGCTGTAATCTTCCAGTCTGCTGGAACCACAACATCCCAGTTCTACTCCTAGTATATAGTTTTGGACATTCTGGAAGGTCCGGAAGGTACCACCTTGGGGAAGGATGCTTTAATTAATACTAAGTTTATAGCCGAGACAATGACCTTCAATTCTAGACGCCACATGTTGTGATCCGCCAGATTCGGACAGTAAGGAGGTTGGGGAGGAAATGGGCCAGTCCTGGAGTCTGGGGAAGCTCTGAGGGGCTCTGTGTCAGAGGCAGAGAGGGGGCAGAGCCATATGCCAGTTATCAGCTGCCTTCAGAATCAGACATCAGTGGGCAGACAAACAGCTGGAGCCTGTTCCCAGTGTGCACATGCACAGAGTCGCAGATGAAGGGAACAGCTAAAGAACAGGGATTGACTTGGGTAGTAAGGCCACAGGTGGACAACGAATGGCCCCTCCCAGAGAATAAAAGAGAAGCAAATGGGAGCGAAGTTTGCAGGAGACACATTAGTTTGCTTAATTGGTTCTGTGACTCTCCGAGACTCCGCCTAGTTTTGCAGATCGCCTGTCAGCTCTCCAAGCCAGATAAGGTCTGTGACTGTAAATCCTCCCTTAAAGACTTTGCTGATGTGAATGATGTGGAATTCACAGTAAATTAATAAAAGGGGTTTTGTCAGGACAAGGAGTTTGCTTCTGCTGGGAAACTGTTCCGACCCCCTTGTCCCCACGAACACACTCTGAGTCAAAGGTTTTTACGGAATTTTAACAGACAGACAGGCCTTGCATCAATCCAACACAGATAAGCATGGCAGCAATCCAGCCTGCCAGGCTCACAAGACTGTTGTACAACATTCTTTCCTGCGTTGACTTCTGCAAAAGGGGTGTGTGCACATACAGTCCTTTTATACTGGAGAGGAGCTAATGACCCTAGCTGAGTGCAATTACCTTCTATACTTGCACACTCTTCCTGATGCCTATTAGCTCTTTGGTGGGGCATCTAGGAACAACTCCCACTTCTCCCCACTGCTGACATTTGATAACCACTTACCTTGTCCTCCCCACTGGTCCCAAGGCTCAGGCACCTCCTGGTGGCCACCAGCCTCTCTGATCCCTGCTCAGAGTCGGAACCGTCCAGGGTCATCCCATCCTCCCAAAGCCGACTCATAGGGCACCGCTGTCGAGTCTGGGAAGCTCCAACGGCTCCTGCTGGGCCACAAGGAAGCCTTGTCAGAACACCACAAGAGACTTGTGTCTTGAAGCTTTAACGATTCGCTCATGTTTTCCATTCATTCTTTAAAAAGAGGTGTTCTGGCCACAGCTACTGTACCTGTTTTCTCCCAATTGGATAACTATGAGTATTTTATGCCATTGAAGAATCTAATTCAGAAGCAGATTTCCGATATGGTACTCAAAAGTGGGAGTAGAAACCGGCTTTGTTTAAATTAAAAAAAAAACCAGGGATACTTATTCATGACTGGTAGAGTAGATTAGGAATTGAAATTATTCCCCAAGAGCTGAAAAAAATTCCCCATCCAGTAGATGATTCTTTAAATAAACATCCCTATTCCTTAAAATATTTTATTATCGACAAGTTGAATCATTAAAAAATGGTATAGCTTACCATGGACAATGGTTATCTTGGCCATCAATTGACAGTCAATCAGTATCAACAGTCCTGAGGATGCAAAGATGGAGATCCTTTGCTCTATGCATGCCCCATAATAGAAAGGGCAAAATCATATATTTATCTCTTTGGTCAGGTGGGTTTTCAAAAATTGTTTGAACCTACTCGTGGGGTGTGGCCTCCTTTGTGGGAGTGGCTTGCCACCCATGTGACCAGATGGGAGTGGCTTGCCGCCCATGGGTGACCGGATATGAAGATGCCGACGACACTTGTCAGAACCACCTTAAATTATCACACACAGCACTGGCATGCATAGAATATGATGTAAACTTGTTTTTTAAAAGGCATATTTGGTTTGTGTTAAAACAACTTCAACACGCAATGTTCTGATTGCACCACAAACAGTAGTCCTTATACCTTTCACAGAGGCTCTGAGTTTATAAATATGAGCATGATAGTGTAGAATAATCATATCCAAGGACCATGGTGGGTTTCCAAAAATTTGGAACCTCTTCTGTAGGTGTGGCCTGCTTTCCGGGTCCACTGGTGAACCTCTTCTAATCAGTTCGTAGATTTGATGAACCGGCTCTACCCAATAGGTGCGAACTGGTAGGAACCCACCTCTGCTTTGGATCTTCAACAATCGGTGGGGTTCATGACAGAACTTCTTGGTGATCACTCTGTTACAAAAACTGAATTTCTTCTTCTCTTTCTATCTCAGTGGCCTCTAATGACACGGCACTGAATGAATGATGGCTCCCTGGAGGAGGTCACCCAAAGCATTAAGCTACAATCCCTCCCTGGCCTTAAGCCAGCTTTTTTTAACGCCACTTTTTTGTGTGTGCATAAGATCTACCACAGCTGTAGCAAAACAGTTGCAGGTGGCTCAGTGGGCAGCAGATCACACAGCCTGCTGGGCCTGTCCTCGGCAGCTGAGGGAGTTACCTAGGCCGCCCGACGGTGGCTGTAAAGGAGCAGGAAATGTCTGGCAATCTTGATTAAGAACTTACAAGCCCTGAACTTTCTGGAAGGAAAGGGGGGGAAAAAGACACATTCAGAGGCCTTGTATTCTAATGCTCTGACTCTCGTTCTGTCTCGTTCCCCCTCCCTTTCCTCTTCTGCTCCTGTTTGGAATTGTATCGATGATGGTGTGATGATGATGACATGATTGTCATCATACAGTCAGCCAGATGTCAGACTGGGCTGAGCATTTTTGTCTACCTACTGAGTCCTTTCCAAACATCTGGACATTTTTAAGAAGATGTTGGATACCATTTGTCTGAAGGTGTAGGGTTTTCCTGCCTGGGCAGGGGATTGGACTAGAAGACCTCCAAGGTGCCTTTCAACTCTGTTATTTCTAGTCTAGTCTGTCTGGATAGGCAGATATAGGATGTTTGATGATGTTACCGATATCGTCACAGGATGGAAGCTGTCCAATAAAACCGCAATTTTCCAATTGACCGATGGTGAATTTGACTTGGCCACATGACCAAAATTCAGTTGTTGACAGCTGACTCGTATTTATGAAGGTGCAGTGTCCCAGGGTCACCTTTTGTGATCTTCTGACAAGCAAGTCAATGTGGAAGCCAGATTCACTTAACAACCGTGTTACTAACTTAACCAGCGCAGTCCGCCGTTAAGAACTGTGGCAAGAAAGGTCGTAAAATGGGGCAAAATTCACTTAGCAACTATCTTGCTTAGCCTTGTAAATTTTGTACATCAAGGACTACTGTATGCTCTAAGGCTTAATTTTAATTGGCTTTAGTTTAAATTAATAACTAAGTTTTGTCCAAGATCCATCCATTTTTCCATGATCTGACAATTTCTGGAATGCAGTATTTGTATTTGCGCGCCCTGGAAAAGACAATCTCACCTGAATTGATAACTGAAGCATAACCAACTTCAAATAGTTCATATGGTGCTAGAATCTCAAGAAGCAGTAGATTTCAGAATGAACATCAGTGACTCCAGAAAATCTCTGCTGGATACTGTACTACACGTTTTTGTCAAGAGGTTTAAGGTTTAAGGTTTATTAGTACTTGTAGCCTCCCACTCCCTAGGGACTCTGGGCGGCTTACAGAAAAATGTGGGGCGGGGACATATATAAAATTAAAAAGAAAACAACATTAAAATTCCACAACATGCATACGCTTGGAGTGGGGCTGGATGAAATCAACAGTCCCAGGCCTGCCAGAAAAGCCAGTCTTAGCCGCTTTACGGAAGGCTGGAAGAGTAAGGGTCCAGATCTCTACAGGGAGATCGTTCCATAGGGCCGGAGCAGCAACAGAGAAGGCCCTCCCTCTGGGAGTCGCCAACCGACATTGACCGCAGATGGAATCCGGAGGAGGCCTAATCTGTGTGATCTTATTGGTCTCTGGGAGGTAAATGGCAGGAGGCGGTCTCTCAGGTAACCATGTAGGAACTAGCACTTTGAAGCGTTTCGGGACCAATGGGGAGCCAGTGCAGCTCGCGGAGGATAGGTGTAAATGGGTGTACCATAGGCACCCCCCACTATCGCTCGGCGGCTGCATCTGGACCACTGCGTCTCGAACATCTTCAGGGCAGCCCCATGAAGAGCGTGTTACGTAATCCAGAAGGAAGATTAAGAGCAGCATAAGGAGTGGGAGGTTTATAGACACATGAATCAAAGCTACTTTGATCTCCGGCTATATTCAAATAAGGCACTTGATATCCAATACTGGTCTGTAGCATGCGGGTCTAATAAAAATTTGGCTCCTGCGTATATCTTTATACATAGAAAAGAAATTGTGTGATTAATAAGCACCTAACTCCAACAGCCTTGGACATCTGTGTATTATACTCCTCTATTAATTATACCAATCTGTATTTTTTAATAAGGAAAAGATACTTTTGCTGCCATCCATCAAAATAAACTCGGGAAACACTCCATGTTATCATCATTTTTCTGCTTGAGAAAAACTGAATGAATGTGAACCCAGTGTGAGAGAATGCCATATTTACTGTTATGAGCAAATGTGTTTTTACAGGGGCACCAATATTCCATCTTATTTCACTTCCCAACTGATGAAAATGTAAGCGACATTTCACATTACTTTGGTAGCCAATATTGCCTTTTTCCTCCCATCATACATGACCCACCCCCAATATTAATGAATTATTGTCACTCTTTTTTCAAGTAGGTATTACAAGTTGCTTAATAAAAATATAGAATGACATCTAAAATATTTGTTGTACTCTTTAGTACTGTAACGGATGAAGAACTCATAGCACTAGATCAGTGTTTCTCAACCTTGGCGACTTTAAGTCCTGTGGACTTCAACTCCCAGAATCCCCCAGCCAGCTATGCTGGCTGGGGAATTCTGGGAGTTGAAGTCCACAGGACTTAAAGTCGCCAAGGTTGAGAAACACTGCACTAGATTATACGTTAATATTATGAGCTGAGGTTTGTGCATGCTGGTAGGTCACTGTACCGCCAACATTTTTCTACAATGGGGTAATGCATGCATACCAAATCCTTCCCATTGTTGAATTAGTTGTGATGTTTTATTTATTGCACAAATGAAAAATATCTTGTGAAAAATACTTTAGAGCAGTGAGGGCTAAGCTTTTTGTTGCCGAGTGCCTAAGCACGCGCATAAGCGTGTGTGCATGTGTGCTCACACCATAATGCAATGGGTGTGTGACCCCCCCGTGCATCCCGCCTCCTGTGCATATGCGTGCATCTCCTGCATGGCCCCGCTCATGAGCTGGCTGGCAAGAGGCATGCACACATGCGCAATGGAGCTGAGCTGGGGCGATGGCTTGGGTGCCCACAGAGAGCGCTCTAAGTGCCACCTGTGGCACTTCCATGCCATTGGTTCACCATCATGGCTTTAGAGCATGGTCTCTGTCTAAAATCCCTAGTGGTATGGAATATGTTGAGCTAACCATCTCAGAGTGGGAAATGCCACTTCAGATTGCCATTCTCCTTTTTACCAGCTTTCAGACTTACCAGTCTTTCAGATCAAATGTCAACACTCAATTTGGAAAGTCTCCAAAGATGGGAGTGAAGAGAGTTGTGAAGTCTAACTGTAGTATCTATAATCGGTTGTAAATGTAGACAAGCTATCATTAATTCTTGTAACTGTGGTGGGTGGAGTTAAAGGAAGAATGATAGATGATAGAAGATAGATGAGATGAGATAGTAGATAGATCGGAGAGATGACGGTAGGTAGGTAGCGTCGCTTTAGGTAGTAGGTAGGTAGGTAGATAGATCGATAGATAGATCGACAGATAGATAGAGCAGATAGATAGATAGTAGATGATAGAAGGCTAGATAGATAGATAGATAGATAGATGAAGGAAGAGAAAAGAAAAGAAGGAAAGCAAAGAAAGAAAGAAAGAAAGAAAGGCAGGTAAGAAAGGAGGGTGAGAGAAGAAAGAAAGAACCGGAGAAAGAAAGAGAAGAAAAGAACGAACGAAAGAAAAACAAAAAAGAAGGGAGAGAAAGAAAGAAAAGAAAGAGAAAAGAAATGAGAAGAAAAGAGAAAGAAGAAACGAAAAAGAAATTAAAGAAAGGAAAGAAGGGATGAAGGAGAGAGAAGAGAGAGAGGGAGGAGAGAGAGGGAGGAAAGAAAGAAAGAAAGAAAGAAAGAAAGAAAGAGAAAGAAAAGAAAGAAAGAAAGAAAGAAAGAAAGATCGTCTGTTTCAACAGGATTCTTAGTTATGTTGAAACAATCTGTGGACAGATGACTCTGACCAAACAATTAGGTCATCTAATTGTTTTATTTATTTTTATGACTGCCAAAATAAACAGTTAACATAGTTTTCCTAGAGAAAAGGATGCCTGAACAATTTGATATTAGCAGATTCCAGAACGAAATTATCAATTCTGCATTTCTGGACTCTTTGTGTGAATTGGAAGGGAGCATTCCACCAAGGGTTTCATTTGGTTCAATACACAATGAATCAATTACACACACTTAAAGATGCTTGAAATTATTTTTAAGGTTAGATTAATATGGTAACAGACAGGAACTTGGGGCAAAAACATGCAGAACAAAAAAAAAAAAAAAACAAGAACTAGAACAGATAGCTTCCTCAAGCTTTCTGGAACTGCATTTCCCCAAGCTGCAAAGAGATGGGATGACAGGAATGTTTGTATATTTGTAGATTTTGCCATTTGTAATAAAGAGGGGGGGGAAGCACCTCAACTTGAAAGGAGTAGGCCTATCCTAGTTAGTACAATGGTTTTCCGTGCATAAGGAATTGGAGAGGAAGGATGGAGGCAAGGTTTCAAACTTGAAACCATCTATTGATAACTAAAATATTTCCAATAAAAGGTACCATGTGAGAGCCTGCTTATTATATGCATTGGTCCTCAGAGTAATTTTTCTCACAAGAGAGACAACCTTTTCATGTAATTTGAAAAAATAAAATCCAGTGAGAAATCTACGTGGAACAAAAGTAATGGAAACAATTTTTGATGGGATCAAGCAATATGCTCCAACTGCAAAACCATGTTGAACAAATGACATAGAAGTCATTGAGAATAATTACACTCTAATCATTTGACTGAAGACCATTGTAAGTGGGGGTTTTAAATACATGGTTCAGAAGGATATATTTATTAATCAGATGAAAATGTAGGGAATGCTTTCTGATTTGTTGAGATAAAGTCAAAGTGCCAGTCTCTTCATGAATGTATAGGGTCTGACTTCTCATCTCCTCCCCACATTTTCCTCTTGAAAGTTCTTGCTTGAATAGATTAGCAATGACAGTACAGATAGCAATAGAAGCCTTTGGGTTTAATCCCAAAACATCTGGAGCACCTCTTAAAAATCATTGGCATTGACAAAAATCTCAGTCAGTCAATTGCAAAAGGCAGCTTTACTTGGAACAACTTACATCCTGAGATGATACCTTTAACACCATCAAAAAACAATATTTGCCTATCCCCGGTCCTTGGGAAGGACTTGGTAGGTGGATACAAATGCCAAATCCAGTCCAAATATCTGGCAGACTGTACAACCAAACATTACAATTGCTACCAACATGGCTTCCATTGAAGACCTGTATATTGCATGAATCAAAAGGAGGGCTGTGAAAATATCTACAGACCCCTCACATCTCTGGACATAAATTGTTTCAACTTCCACCCTCAAAACAACACTATAGGGCACTGCACATCAGAACAACTAGACACAAGTACAGTTTTTCCCCAAATGCCATAACTCTGCTAAACAACTAATTCACACAATACTGTAAAATTATTACTAATTCTTTATTACTATTATTCTTATCATCTTTGCTGTTACTATCTCCTCCCACTTATGACTATAACCTCATTGCTTGTATCTTTATGATTTATATTGTTTTATTTGGTTTCCTAGTACAATTTGATTGCTTATTTAATATCCTATGACTATCACAAAACGTATCTTATGATTCTTGATGAATGTATTTTATGTATTTATTCTATTCTATTCTATTCCATTCCATTCCATTCTATTCTATTCATTAGTTTCCTGACAGAATAATTAATCAGTGGAACAACTTGCCTCCAGAAGTTGTAAATGCTCCAACACTGGAAGATTTTCAAAAGAGATTGGACAACCATTTGTCTGAAATGGTACAGGGTTTCCTGCTTGAGCAAATGTTGGACTAGAAGATCTTCGAGGTCCCTTCCAACTCTACTATTCTATTCTGTTCTGTTCCAATAATAAAGTTTTCCAGGAGAAAGGGTAATTAAAAGACATTGTGTCTTTGGTTAACCAGTCATTGTCCATAATGCAATAAAAGCACTTCTGCTGACTTTAAAAAAGTGCAACGCTAATCACCTGAGAAGCAATCAATACTTTCTTATACCAGGATCAAAACAAAAAATAGAAAAATACTCAGATCAGAACATGGCTTCAACGTAGTGTGTTTGGAATTCTTGGAACTACATCTCCCAGAGTTTCACATTCAGTCTAAGGAGCGCTGGGACTGGCACTGGAAGGGTGCTGATTACAGGTGGAAACAATAGAACAATGCACTTTCTGCATTTGCTGAAGTTCTCCTTAAGATTCTGGAAAAGGGGAATCGAGAGATGTTGTTTTCTTCAGATTCTTTTTACCTAAAACCTCATCCATTTAAATCCTTGGATTATGGACTGTGCCGAAATGGATAAACTAACTAAAGAAATCCAGGGAAAAGAAGAATCAGAATTCTACCAGATATGGGATAAATGGTATAGGTGGATGGAGGAAAGAAACAAAAATCAATGAAAGAATATAACAAAACTCAAAAATAATAGTTATGAGTAAAATAAGAGGATTAAGAATGGTGAAATCCAAATGAAATACAATAGAAGGGGAAATCAATTGATGATTGCTATTATAAAAAACAGGAAGTTCCTGTTCGTACTGTATTGTATAAATGTGGTGTACATCTAATTTTTGTGTGTGTGTATTTTACATGTTTGTTAATAAAAATCTTTAAAAATGAAAAAAACAAACCCTTGGCTCTGTAGGCTCCCTTCTAAATGCTTTCATTGCCATTAGGCACAATGTTCTCCCTAAGTCACAGATCTTTCCCCATCAATTTCCTCTGAGCTCAGTCAGGCCTTGTACTTTTGGTTTTTGGTGGCTTGGAATTTGGGTCCAAGTCAATTGCGAAAAAGGGAAGCTTCAACAGCACTGCACTCACACACACCATTAAAAAGTCAACTTTGAAAAGCAAACGTAACCGCAATTTGTTTTAAAAACAAATTGAACAGAGCTGTGTGGAATCACTTCAAGGGCTGGGGTTTGGAGGGGTTTTTCCCCTCCCAGCTTGGGGGAAGGGAAAAAAAACCCCAAAACACAGCAACCATCAAAGTGCTCATTTGGTACAGGTGCAACCAACACTTCAATTCCCACCCTGCCAAAATTCCAGCTGGGGTGATGTCAGCTGTATTAATGGGACATTGGAAAACAGTGGAATGGGAGGAGTGAGAGAGAAGAGGAAACTGGTATTGCAAAGTTTGCGTGCATTACTTGGAGGCTTCAGAAATAGGAGGGGAAGCTCAGCTTGATGAACCCAGCCTCAGGAATGACACTTAAGTTCACACTTTCAAATGTAGATGACACAGGAGAATATCCTAGGTTCCTTGAGATAACAACCCACCCTGGAAATGCCTACGTGTGAAATGTCGGGGCACAGCATTTCTGCTTGGAAAACAAAGAGGCTTTAATACCTTGGGGGTGCAAATTGCTGGAAGATAGGAGTAAAAATAAACAATTACGGCACATTTCTGCACAGCCGGCTAGCTGGGAACATCCAGAGACAGAATACATATTTCTTCTAACAGAGAAAGAGCACCTGGCTCTGTAATGTTAATCATAAGATTAAGCCCCGGCCTAGGAATGATTTTTTTTTCTTTGTTAAAGCAGCTGTGTCTTGCCCCAGGGCTGTGTGACTTTTCTTCCCACCTGCAATGCAATACAAGGAAAAATTGTTTAGTTTCAAGAATGAGCCGTGGTGGCACAGTGGTTAGCGTGTAGTACTGCAGGCTACATCTGCTGACTGCCAGCTGCCTGCAATTTGACAGTTCAGATCTCACCAGCTCAAGGTTCACTCAGCCTTCCAAAGTGGGTAAAATGAAGACCGAGATTGTTGGGGGCTATCCAGTGGTGGGTTTCAAAAATTGTTCAAACCTACTCTATAGGTGTGGCCTCCTTTGTGGAAGTGGCTTGCTGCCCATGTGACCAGATGGGAGTGGCTTGCCGCCCATGTGACTGGATATGAAGATGCCGATGACACTCGTCAGAACCACCTTAAATTACCTCACACATAGCACTGGCATGCATAAGAATGTGATGTAAACTTGTTTTTTAAAAGGCATCTTTGGTTTGCGTTTAAAACAACTTCAACACACGCAATGTTCTGATTGCACCACAAACGCAGTAGTCATCCTTACCTTTCACAGAGGCACTGAGTTTTATAAATATGAGCATGATAGTGTAGAATAATCACATCCAAGGACCAGTGGTGGGTTTCAAAAAATTTTGGAACCTCTTCTGTAGGTGTGGCCTGCTTTCCGGGTCCACTGGTGGAATCTCTTCTAACCGGTTCGGTAGATTTGACGAACCGGTTCTACCGAATAGATGCGAACTGGTAGGAACCCACCTCTGGGACTATCTGTAAACTGCTTAGAGAAGGCTGTAAAGCACTGTAAAGCAGTATATAAGTCTAAGTGCTATTGATAGTAGTATTGTGGACAATGTATGAGCCTATGTGTACTCCAAAGCCCCTTGAAGCAGAGCTACACCAAGGAGAGGGAGGATATCTGATCCAATTCATTCTGCTTCAACAAATCTTAACCAGGATATTCCTGAGGATGAATTTTCCAATCAGGTTATTGTCAGAAATACAGCAACCGGGAAGACTTGCTTTTTACAACTGAGATCACCAGATGAAATGTTGTTTTCACCCACATTTAAAGTATTCGGGACTATATCCTTCTCTTATTTCCTATGGTACCAAGGCTACGATCTAGTTGGAACAGACCTGATTCTTTTTCATAGGTATTTTTACCAAACTGGGTCAAATAGTTGCCTACCATTTGGAAAAAAAGTGACTCACACCACTTTAGCAGTAACTGTAAGGGTTGTAGCTGTAGTTGACTTAATAGTTCAGCAATGGGGACTGGCTCAGGTTGCCTACCCCTGGATAGATTGTGCATTGGATGGGGTCCCTTGGGGATTGGCAGGAGCATCTGCATGCAGTATGTGTGGGGGGAAAAAGTGGGCTTTTGATTCAGTGTTCATGGCCGCCATTTTGATCCTTGCTTCCACATATGTCCCTCAAGGCTGGTGAATATCGCCAGTTGCATAGCTCTGTGGCTCTTGTTCACTCGATTCAACATCATAGAGTTGTGCACACTCTCCATGATTACCTATATAATACAAGATAGGATAACGTGAAAACTTATACCTACTATATACATTGGCTGTAAAGAGAAGAAATATCATAAGAACATCTGTATTTGCTGTAGAAGTTCATGTTGAATTTAATAATCTTTCTCCCAGATATGCCCTAGGATTGGAACTATAATCAGTGTGTCGGTTTGGTCAGAACTGTGTTAATAATGGGAATAAGCTTTTTAGGTTTGATGAAAGAAATGTCCTTCTGGGTTCGGCTCCAAGTGGGGGAAAAGACACTGGAGACATGGAGGCTGCTTGGAAAGATGGTTTACTGGTGGACAGGACCACATGGCTTGAGCCCTGAACAGAAAAGGTGATCACATGCTTCAATGTTGGTGGAGAAGAAGAGAAGGGCCGAGGGAGGGGCTTGCTAGGCTTTTTATAACCTGTTCAGTCCCACCTCTCTCTTTCCTGTTCCTGTGTAAGAAATGTATTCTGATTGGTTGTCAGACTCCCATGGGGCCATGCAGGGGCAACTCTCTAGGCTGTGTTTTGAATCCAGGTTTGGTTGAGTTCTCAGATGCCATGTGGTAAGTTGGATAAAGTTCCTTAATCCCATCCCCCTGGAGTTGAAGTGGAGAAGTCTTTATTATGTAAAGTAGACTAGTTTGGCCTTCTTAATGACCCATTGACAAAGTGGGGATGGGCAGGAAGCTATAGGCAGCTATTCTGTCTTTTAAAACATTTTTCTTTCTTTTCACATCCAGAGAAATATTCTGCCTTTTCAATATTTCCTAGGATATTTCATTTTTCTGGGAGAGGGCTGGGTGATAACTTCCTACAGGTTCTATCTTATGTCATTCAGTCATAAATAGAAACATCCAATTGATCCCCATTCCATGCAGTTATTCGTTTTTATGGATCTGCCTTCAAATGTTCTATGGTAGTATTGTTAGAGTGAGAAAGTTTAATCTACAAATCTAGCAAAGGTGGGACAAAGGGGACCTTGGCCTTCCTAAATAAAACTCACCTTGAATTAAACTCCAACCTCAGCCCACAGGTTTGGATTTCTTACTGCATTTTATCATGGTGTGTATTCATCAAAACTTTAAATATGGAAAATATTAAGATAACTGTCCACGTTTACCTGATTGGAAGCACATTTCATTTCAGATAGGATCTATATTACCAACAAAATAAATATGTATAGGGCCTGTTTTAGATTAAGTTATCCTTTTGTCCTTTCTGCTTATTGTTATGTAACAGTTGTGATGGTAAAATGCATAGTGACTACTCCCGACAGAATGATAGAGCATCATATGGCATTTATGATAGGCTGTAAATCACTATAAACATATGAAAGTCATTTGCAGTCCCAATTAAAGCTCTAAACAAATATCTTCATAAATATTTCATTAGCAAATGAAACACCAAACAGCTACCCTATGGCTGATGCAACAGATTAGCATTTGGTTTAGTTTGCCTTTCCCACATCTTTTTTTTTTTAATGAAAATAAGATCGATTATAAAGTTTGAATGAAGGTGGGACAGTTCTGAACTCAAAGGGCTTGACGTGCCTCGATGCTGGAGCTATTCAAACATATCCTACAATCAATTTCTTCTTCTGCTTCAGCTAAACCAGGAAGACGATCTCAGCTGTGTTCCAGCTTGTGCTTCACTATCCAGGTTCCAAATTTCTCCTTAAGTAAATGTTATGTTGGCAGATATCTGGCAACATAACATAGGGCTACATTGAATAAACATTGAAATGATAGCTTTCTCATACCTTTCATCTATCAGAATCGTTTTGAAAAGAAAAAGACGCCATTGGGGCTAGAAGGAATGGTTAAATCTGAAAAGGGGTATTTGGGGGAGACTATTTAGAGCAGTGTTTCTCAACCTTGGCTACTTGAAGATGTCTTGTCTTCAACTCCCAGAATTCCCCAGCCAGCGAATGCTGGCTGGGGAATTCTGGGAGTTGAAGTCCAGACATCTTCAAGTGGCCAAGGTTGAGAAACACTGACTTAGAGGCAGACTTTTAAGGAAACAGAAGAAGATCCCCCTCATGGAACCAACCAATAGTCCATCTAGTTTACAATTCTGTACCCAGAGTGACCACAAGATGGCCATGGAAGACCAGGAGGAGGACATGAGGGGGCTGTGGCATCTTGATACACCTGATCTTAAACACCTGGTAATAAAATAGATGCTGGTCTCCATTCTATAGAATAGATAACTGTTATGACTAGTAGCTATTTATGCAAATGACTGGTGCCAGGTGCCTGTCACTGGGGATATCATTTGGAACTGAAGAGCTTTCATTGAAAAGGATCGGTCCCAGTAGCTGTTCACTACTTTTCAGGATGCAAGGATGCTTACTAGCTTTGGAAGTTTATCTTAGGACATGACAGGAATGTAGGAGAAGGCCATGGCACGACAAAACCGCGGTCCACTAAAGCGCGCCCGATTAAAGCGCGTACCTGACGTCATCAGCAGCGCGACAAATACGACCGCGGAGAAAAAAGGGCGCTTTAAAAATCGCTTTTAAAGCAAGCCGATTCACGTAAAGGTAAGGGTTAGGGTTAGGTTTAGGGTTAGGGTTAAGGTTAGGGTTAGGTTAAGGGTTAGGGTTAGGTTTAGGGTTACGTTAAGCGTTAGGGTTAGGGTTAGGGTTAGGTTAAGGGTTAGCGTTAGGTTTAGCGTTAGGTTAAGGGTTAGGTTTAGGGTTAGGTTTAGGGTTAGGTTAAGGGTTAGGGTTAGGTTTAGGGTTACGTTAAGCGTTAGGGTTAGGGTTAGGGTTAGGTTAAGGGTTAGCGTTAGGTTTAGCGTTAGGTTAAGGGTTAGGTTTAGGGTTAGGTTTAGGGTTAGGTTAAGGGTTAGGTTTAGGGTTAGGTTTAGGGTTAGGTTTGGGGGGTTAGGTTTAGATTTACGCGTTAATTTTAACTTTACCGCTCACAGCGTGCTGTTTTCGTCGCGCTGTGATGACATCACGTACGCGCTTTCGTCGAGCACGCTTTAGTCTACCGCGGTTTTGTGGTGGAACCAGAGAAGGCATTACTGAGATCCCAAATTAAAAGTGCTTACTTCCAGCTTTTTGAGCTGAGACAGGAAACAATCTGGGAGCAGCGAAGATCAGCTAAACTGCTATGAAATGAATGCACCTTCCATTATTGCTCCTGAAATTGTTTATACTGATTGATATTTCCAGGCCACGTTCAAGAATCTGAATGTTTAGCATTTTGCGTGGCACATTACATACATCTCATATAAGTGTATATGACAATTTATCTTCGTTAGTTCAAAGGTGCTTTGTGCTAGGGGAATATTTTTCTAATGCCAAAAATGGTTCTGGGAATGCTGCTCAGAGTTTTTTGCTTGTTTGTTTTTAAGCTGGGTACAGCAGTAAGTCACAGATTTGTCACTCATTGTCACTCAAGAATGCTTGAAATGAGCTTTCAGATGTGGCTCAGGCACTTAAGAATGCTTTTTGTATTCCAGAATTAGGGCATAGACAACAACAGCAGAAGAAGCAGCCATGTTGAATGCTGGTTCTCTGCGTGGCATGACAAAACCACGCTCGACTAAAGCACGCCCGATTAAACCACATCGCTGATGTCATCAACAGGGCAACAACAGCGAGCGCGGAGAAAGAAGGGCGCTTTAAATAGCGCTTTGAAAGCAAGCCGATTCAAGTTAAGGTAAGGGTTAGGTTTAGGGTTAGGTTTAGGGTTAGGTTAAGGGTTAGGATTAGGTTTAGGGTTAGGTTAAGGGTTAGGTTTAGGGTTAGGTTTAGGTTTAGGGTTAGGGTTAGGTTTAGGGTTAGGTTAAGGGTTAGGATTAGGTTTAGGGTTAGGTTTAGGGTTAGGTTAAGGGTTAGGTTTAGGGTTAGGTTTAGGATTAGGTTTAGGGGGTTAGGTTTAGGTTTAGGGGTTAATTTTAGGTATAGCGTTTACAGCGTGCTTCTGTCTCCGCACTGTTGTCGCACTGTGATGACGTCAGCTACGCGGTTTCGTCGAGCGCACTTTAGTCGAACGCGGTTTTGTGGTGGAACCGGTTCTCTGTGCCACGGCGCTTTCCGGATGGGACTTAGAGGAAAGCGGCAGTTCAGAGCTGCTAAATTGCACAAGAGATGTTCTCTCTCCCAGCACAAGCAGCAGTGGAGAGAAGTAACTGCTGACCTGAAGACCACATGGAGCATCTCCACAAGTGACGGAGCCTCGGCAAGGGATGGCAGCAAGATCTTCCCTGCAGTATTTTAGAAGAACCATCCAGTAGTTTGAGGCCAGAGGGTGGTGGCAGCATGCAGGTGGAGGCCTGGGGCAAGGCTGAAGCCAGGGAATGGCACAATGAGCAGAGCAGGCGAGGCATGGAGATAAGCTGGACCATGTGGTGAAGGGAAGATAATATATATAGCAGGGGTGGGTGGGCGGGGCTAGCCGGTGGTTGATTTTATCAGTTCTCCAAACTGCGCAAAATCATAACAACTGGTTCGCCCAAACCAGTATGAACCGGCTGAATCCAACTGCCTGGAACAAGGGTAGTGATGAGAAACACAAGGCAAGTAGATAGACCTTGATGTATAGTCGAAAGTCCTTTCCGGCAAGGATGTACCCAGCAAGTTGCCTTTCACATGAGAGCTTCCCTTCACTGGATCAAACAATTTGATCTGGTTGACTAGTGGGAAGCCTGTGTTCTTGGTATAGCACAGCTTCAGCTCTCAACATTCCCAACCATAATGATGATGAAGGGAAATGCTGGAAAGTCGTTCGAGTTAGTTCAATCAGCTACTGAGTTCATGAGCTGCTTTCAATCTTAATGTGGGCTGGAGACCATAATGTAGGTTCTGCATGTATAGAGCAATAGCAATAGCACTTAGACTTATATACTGCTTTGCAGTGCTTTACAGCTTTCTCTAAGCAGTTTACAGAGTCAGCATATTTCCCCCAACAATTACCGACCTCGGAAGGATGGAAGGCTGAATCTTCTCACTGTGTACCGTTGAAAATTCTGATTCCAAGGGTGGAATGTCTGGCCATCTGCATCCAAGGCATGTGATGGGCCATTTAGCTTCAGGGATATTGATGTCTATGTGCTACAGTAATGTGAGCATGGGATCTAAGAATATATTCCAGCATGGGTTTTGCACTGAGCCTTGGGGAAATCTATCTTCCAGGGTGCCAACAGCTCATTAAAAAAAGAAAAAAGAGGGTTGATTACACATTTCATCTGTCTTGAAGTGCATGTGAAATGCATTGATTTAAACTCACAACCACACCACCTTCTTGCCAAGCAAATAAATACCAGTACATTCCAGCACTTATTTTTTAAAGACATGATAGATGAAGTCACAATGTACAAACCACAAGTTCCAAGAGGAAATCTTTACACTCGGGCCTAAAGCTTTCTATCAGTTTGATCTCTGCATCTATCCTAATTATTTTTATTGTGCAGTTTGTTCTTCTGATTTCTTGGGCTTAGCCAAAATAATTTGCTAGGATTTTAAAAAGAGGAGTCAATAAGCATATAGTAACCACTAATGTTTCTCCTGAGAATGAATAAACAACAAGAATATTTTTTTTCTGAAAATGAGCACTGCTTCCTTTAGAACCAGATTCTGCCATGAGCCTCTCATTGTTTCCTTATGTCCATTCACCATTCTTGCACATTACCACCCAATGCCTTCCCAGTCTTACATTCTGTTTGAAGTCACCCTTGCATTATCTTCCTGGACAAATCATTCTCTGGAACATTTAGAAACCAAATGTCATCTTTGGTTCTTCTAACAGAGACAAGGTTTCTAAGAATGCTCTGGCACAATTTTTTTTAAAAAAAATGTTCTGCCAGAAATTTCAGCAGTCTTTCAAAGCCAACGGGAGAAAGGCATAAATTACGTGAAATTTATGTAATTTCTGTTGAAAGAATGTCTTCAAAAGCCAGGAATGACCAGCATTTAATAATTGAAAAATATATTAGGTAATTGTTATTGCAAGCTGTTTTATATACAGACACACACGCATACAGAGAGAGAGAAAGAGAGACAGAGACAGAGAGACAGAGAGAGATGTATAATGTGGAACCTGCTAGATTTCAAAGTGGCATATATTAATAGAATCAGTGACCTAGAAACCAGTACCCATAGTCCTCAACTTACGACCACATATTAGCTCAAAATTTTTGTTACTTAATGAGACATTTGTTAACTGAATTTTGCCCCATTTTATGACCTTTCTTACCCAAATTGTTAAGTGAATCACTGCAGTTGTTAAGTTAATAACTCAGTTGCAAAGTGAATCTGGTTTCCCCATTTTTACTTGTCAGAAGGTCACAAAAGGTGATCACATGACCTCAGGACTCCACAATCGTCATAAATAGGAGTCAGTTGCTAAGTGTCCTTTGGTCACGTGACCATGGGGGATGCTGCAATGGTCACAAGTGTGAAAATGATCATAAGCCACTTTTTTTTTAGCGATGGTGTAACATCCAACAGACACTAAATGAACTGTTGTACATTGAGGACTACCTGTATGTTACCAGTTTATATGTTTCTACAACTGAAGGTCCAGTCCTATTTATAAAACTCTTCATCTTCATAACTTCACCCATGCTTCCAGGTTTAGAATATGCACAAAGATGTGCCAAAGATCCTTTTTTCAAGAGACAACTGGACTTTCTGGGTTTTTTTTTTTTTTCAGAGCTGAAGAAGCTTCTTGGATGAGAAGCGAAACATCATCAAAGAAAAGCCATGAAGTCCAGTTGTCTCTTGAAAAAAGCACCTTTGGGAAAACCATGACCTGGATGACTGAGAATCTCCATAGTTATGTACAAAGATGAAAAAGGAAAACCCACGAACTGATTTTTATCTCTCTCTCTCTCTTTAGGATCCTCACAAATAGTTTTAAAACAACAGAATAAACAAAATTAGAACTGTAGGTGTATCCCATTATATTTCATTCCCATCTGCAAAAAGGTCAACAATACATATTCCTTGAATTATGCTGTTTAGAAATAAGCATATGGAAACAATAAACAGTGAGATCATTAGCAGACACATTTCCATAATGCATGCATGCTTCTCCCCAATTTTCCATGTGGAATGGAGCTCGAATTCATGTCATTTTCTTGGGATCCAGCTTTTGCCTAATTTGCCATTTTCATACTTGTTGAGAACCGAAAAATTTTAAGCAACACCTCACAATTACATGTACGTAAGAACTAAAAATAGCATAGATTTCTGAGTGCCAACATTTCAATGAAACCAACAGAATTCCTCCATATGACATTATAGTCAGACATAGGAACTATGCTATCTACATATTTCAGAACGGCTGTCAGCTGCTTCAAATTGCTTATGTAAATAAGATTTTGATAAACTTATTTACACATCTGGAAAAATCATATGCTTCGAGCACTACCAGATGAGAGATTGATTTCAGTGCCACCCTGTTGTTGTTAAAGAACTCACCAGAACACAGTTTTATTAATCAAATTAGTAGAGTTAGAATAGAATAGAATAGAATAGAATAGAATAGAATAGAATAGAATAGAATAGAATAGAATAGAATAGAATAGAATAGAATAGAATAGAATAGCAGAGTTGGAAGAGACCTTGGAGGTCTTCTAATCCAAATCCCTGTTTAGGCAGGAAACCCTACACCATTTCAGACAAATGGTTATCCAATATCTTCTTAAAAACATCCAGTGTTGGAGCATTCCCAACGTCTGGAAGCAAATTGTTCCACTGATTAATTGTTCCAACCAGAGGTGGGTTCCTTCCAGTTCGCACCAGTTCGGTAGAACCGGTTCGTCAAATCTACCGAACCGGTTAGAAGAGGTTCCACCAGAAAGCAGGCCACACCTACAGAAGAGGTTCCAAAATTTTTTGAAACCCACCACTGACACACACACACACACACACACACACACACACACAGACTCACACAGAGAGAGAAATAGAAAGGAAGGAAGGAAGAAATAAAGAAAAAAAGAAAAAAGAAAGAAAAAGTGAGAGATGAAAGAAAAAAAGGAAAAAGGGACAGAGAGACAAAAGGAAGGAAAGAGAGGGGGGCACATGGCCGGCAAGCCACTCCCACCAGGTCACATGGCTGGCAAGCCACACCCACAGAGTAGGTTCGAAATTTTTTTGAAACCCACCATTGCTTCCAACTGTTGCCCATCTCACCAAAAGAGATTCTGGACAGCACAGCACATCATAACCAGATAAAAATCATCTCCAAACTACTCAGTTATAAAACAAATATAGAAATCTACATTCAGACATAAGTAGCATAAAAAAACACTTACAAACCCCTAGGGGAAGAGAGAATAAAAATGGCCACATCAGTAGCTAAACCTGTTTGCTCCGATGTGTTAACATTAACGCAGCTAAAGAATAAATTGGCTGGAAACCGACTTCTCCAACCTTCTCTGAATCCTTTTGAATTGGAAAGATTTGAAAACGATTTCCACATTGTGTGGCAAATCCTGACTGATAAATTAATGTAAGCAGAGGAATCTGTAGTCTTGTAATGTTATTAAATTGTAGCTTCCAGCATTGTCCACTTCCAAAAAGTATATTTATCTTATAAGCAAAATTAACAGACAGAAATAAAACAATCTGAGTGAAAATACATTTTCTATAAAATAATATACTGAAAAAAAGAAGAGGAAAAAAGGTGATTATTATGAATTCTAATGAACAGTATTAACATCTAGCAGCTCAGCATTTTAATACATTATTAAATCTAGACTATATATAAACTACATAAGATAATTTTCTTAGCTGAGCCTCAGGTCTGATAGAGCCAAAGTTCTTCATAATGTGTAAGAATTCCTATTTTGGGAATTTATCAGCAAGTACATACTTCCCCCAGAGTGTGTTAACTTGCAACCCAAAGTAAACCATAAGGAAATATGAACATATGAGTCAAAAAGCACTCAAATTCCTTTCAAAGCCAATACAGAAAGTCTCATGTCCATCTTTTTTTTTTTTTTGCATTTTCCATGTTGACTTTGATAGCTGTCCTCAACAACATCTGGAGGACCACACATGCACCATCACTTTAAAGCATGAGTAGCCTAGGGCTGATTTATTTTTGTTTTGTTCTGGCATCCCGTTTTGCTCAGCTTCTCGGCATCACTTTTAATCCCTCACAGTTCCAGACATCTTAAAGCACCTTTTTTATTGTTCGCTTACTAAATATTCCTGTAATCATCATTTTTTAAAAATCCTATTTTCAGTTGAGTTTCAGTTTTATGAGAGGGGATGATGGTTATGGGCATCATTTTTGGATGTGATGACCTTCATTGCATTGCTGTTGTCAGCTAGGATGATACTAGGGTAGATGGTGATTGACCCAAGTTTCTAATTCATCCAAATTGGGAGCTAATTTATATCTTAGAATAAAAGCAAGGAGAGGTTTCAAAGTCTTTGATACAACAAAAGCTCAACACATGGAAAGCTATTCTGTTAAAAAGAATGCTTGAAATATTGCTACTGGACACTCTGGGGAGGAAACCTCTGAGGTTGGTGTGGCAGGTACATTTCAACGACTCCCTGCCTAACTGACTTGCTCTGAATGATGAAACTGCTTGGATGGGCAGAGAAATATCTGAAGTTTACAAAAATTTGTCCAGTTGCCACGATTCAACCTTCGGACACCTGTGCTTGGATGACTGAGATTTTTCATCAACAGAGTGCTAGAAACTTTTTGCAATGGCAAAGCTGCAGATCATACAATAGAAGTAGCTGCTATCATTAAGAACCTGTGAAACCAACGGGAATCAAGGAACACAAATCCTGGAAGTAAACGTTGAGCTTAGTTGTTTTTTTTAATTGATATTGATATCTCAGGTTACCCTTTTGGTAAGAAAAATCCCCAGCAAATTTCTTGTTCCAGGTGATCTTCACCTGAGAGGTCATCACATAGCAGATTCCCAGACTCCCAAAACTATTCAACCAGTGGGTTCCTGGATTAGGTTTAGTAATATCAGGAGGGTTGTATGTTGGCCACTCTAATAATCCATTCAGTTTTCCAAATTAGCCACTAAAGTACAAAGTATATCCATTCCAAGTTTTAGCTTCTTTAGATTTTCTCTCCCCCTCTCTCCCTCAGACTTGCCCCACAGAAACCTCTCCTATCCTATCCCCTTCTCTCCCTCAGGCTTGCCACACATAATCTTCCCCTATCCTGTCCCCCTTCTCTCCCTCAGGATGGCCCCATTGATTCTCTCCAAACTCCCAGCCCACAGGCTGGATGAGTCACATGCTGGCCACGCCCAAGTGGCAGTCGGAACAGAGATCTTTTCAGATGGGAGGGGGGAGCAGAACTCCTTAGCATCAGAGTGTGTTAATAATAATATAAAAAATACCAATGATCAAAATGGTCATTTTGAAAAATCCTTTCTAAGTGAGCACCTAAAAGCCAAGAACAACATACGTGCCACATTTAAAGTTTGTGGGCTGTATGATTCTGGAGATTTCATGATTGCGGCATGAGTGATTTTCGCATACGCACACACACACACACACACACACACACACACACATATATTGTGTGTGTATGCAAAAATCACTCATGTCGCGCGTGTGCGCACGCGCACACACACACACACACATCATGGAACATGTTAAAAGCTGGTATGGTTCTCCCAATTCTTAGTCAAAACAGCAAAGAGAAATGCCATCTCTCACAGAGTGCCCATTGATCAATGGAAAAACAAGTTCTGAAAGTCATGCATAAATCATTTGTTTCCTCAAATTGCCATTCTGAACTTTCCTTGACCACATAGATGAGACATTCTGTACTCAGGGTAGCTTCATTTTAAATTATCACCTCTATGGTTTTAACCACATGTATGCCTCAACCTTCCCCTCCTTAACATCCTCTGGATGTGTTGTGATCAATACCTAGAACACTGAGCTCTGTCCCAAAACATCTGGATAGCTCAATCTGATATATAGACAACTCATTCCATGAGGTCCTTGTAATAAAACAGCATTTACTCAGTTCACAGGCTCCAGCCATTTGCCGTTCAGAAACATGCCCTCCGTTTTCCTTTCTGTTCCATAACCCAGCCAGCTGTCTTCCCTTATCTCCAAGAGTGTCTTTCTGTAATCAATCTAGTCTTGTCCTCAGTGCTTTGGATTTTGTTTTTCTTGTGGCTTTCAAATATAATAAATGCTCATTGAAGTTTATTTTTAGGCCACCGGCTTATTTTCATGTGGCAAATTGAATGCAGCCATATATATAAAACTACTTCTTTTTCTGTGATGAAGGGCCAGCCGTCCTCCCCTCAACCATTATCTTTCTTTCCCACCATCCTTAAAGGTTGTTTCATGAGAAGGCTATAAAAAAATGTCAGCAAAGGGCAAACTGCTATTGCTGTGGCTGCAGGCGGCATCAAGGTTTTAATTAACCAATCAGTTGTGAAAGATTCAGCTTTTAGCTGGTGCAGCTTTTGTAGCCCTTCCAGTCTCTTCTCTTGCTGTTAAAACCTGTGAAGTATATAGCTCTTTAGAAAATTGTATGGAAAAGGAGGGGAGGAAGGAAAAGGGGAGGGAGGAAGGTAGGTAGGTTTCTGATTACAGAAATCTCCATTTTGGTGTTATAATATCATCCTTACAAATGCGTAACCTTAGAAAAGAAGGTTGAGTTAAATGTCAACATCTTATTTTGTGCTCTGCTGAATGGGAGAAAAGGAAAAGTAACTCAGTTACAACAGAAAAGGAAAAGTATTTGGAAAACTGCTGACCCCAAATTAATAGGCTTTTCTCTGTGTCAAGCCATATTTTGGACAGGTTCAAATGAGGCTGCAAAAATTATACAGTCACTAGATGGCAACAAAGAGTGAAAGTCGATTGTATCTCCTTGTTGCCACCTATTGGTCACTCAAATTTTTACAAATCAGTCTCGGTAGCTCTCATTTTGCTGATATCACAGAAAGACTGGTGAATAGATGAATCTTTTAATTTAATATATAAAACATCTTGTATTTTTTAATATAAAATTATTGAAAACTTTAGAAATGAGTAAAATTAATGCACTGGAGTAAGAAGGAAAAAATAAAAAGGAAATAGACAAAAGCTAAAGTGCAGAGAAAAGAAAAGAAAAGAAAAATGATAGAAAAGTAGAAAAATAGAAAAAAGAAAAAATATAAAGAAGTAGCTTCCAATCTTTTTTAGAGCAGTTATGAGTTTAATTATAGATTTATCCTTTTTTTAAGTTTCACAATGACTCCCACTTTTCTATAATCTATCCTATCTATCCATCAAATCTATAGATCATAAGTTCATTTTTACTGTTTTATGGGAAAAGTCCCTTATGGGTTTCCAGTCAGCAATAAACGTAGAGATACTGTCTTTTCTGTAATCAAATTAGTCAGTTTTCTATCTCAACAAGTTGATTCATCTTCACCAACCATCCCTCCATTGTGTGTGTGTGTGTGTGTGTGTGTGTGTGTGTAATCTACATATATAAATACTGTATAAGAAATACTACTGATCTGATGGTCATTTTGAAAAATCCTTTCTTAGCAAGCACCTAGAAGCCAAGATGAACATACGTGCCAAATTTAAAGTTTATAGGCTTCACGGTTCTGGAGATTTCATGATGATGCATGAGTGGCATTTCACTTTTATATATAAAGATATAAACAATTTATTAATTGCCAAATCTTTCCATCTTTATATGTACAATAATTTTGCCATGATTTTAATATATAAATATATTTTAATGACTTCTTTTCCAATTGTTTATCCATCAGCCACAAGAGGAAAAGCACTAGTTTCAGTTGTATATTAAACTTGTATCACATTTGTTGTTCATTCACATTAAAAAGTTATGCTAATATAACAGATATGTCATAGATCTTATTTTAAAAAAATAATGATTGCCACTACTTATAGAACGGGAAACAGCTTCTCTCAATATGTGAAATGCTCCTTATCATTTGAAATAAATGCACATTTTTAACATTTCCCATAAAATGTCCCTTCATTGAAGTAAAATTGTAGATTCCATTTCAGACGCCAGACTAGAGCATACCATCGGGCTGGGGAATTCTGGGTGTTGAAGTCCACACAGCTTCAAGCTGCCGAACTTGGGAACACTGATATAGACCAGTGGTTCCCAAACTTGGCAACTTTAAGACTTGTGGACTTCAACTCCTAGAATTCTCCAGCCAGCAGAGCTCTGCTGGCTGGAGAATTCTGGGAGTTGAAGTCCACAAGTCTTAAAGTTGCCAAGTTTGGGAACCACTGATACGGACCAACACAAATACTTCTCTTAAAACGCGCCATGTCCCATGTCACGATCCCTCCCCCTCCACACCCAGCTAACCAATTCCCAGCTTTTCTCTCAGATTATCACTCCTTTGCCTCCTTTGTTCAGCTCCACATTGTTTCCATATACCTATCCAGATCTGTCTGCAAGGCTACTAATCAAAAAAGGATGAAGCAAGGAACACTGACTATTTGATGACTTGCCCGGCATATTAAAAATACGACTTTGACATCTTGCAGCATGTTGAACGATCCTTTTGCAAATTACAGAATGGCTAAATAAAATTAAGCTCATTCCGTCGTCCACAATAACTGTTTAACTTATGTGGCGGAGTTTTGTGCTCAGATCATGACAATGGGCAGTGCTTCCTTTTAAACAGCTGTTACTCTGTAGTCATATTTAATGTGCTGAGGTCTCATTAGATTTCCTAAGATAAACAGGGATAAAACAGATTTTTTATTTTATTTTATTACTACGACAGAGAAACAACCTCTCCTATCCCCAAACAAAGCCATTCCAGGATATTGTCAAAGAAAGGGGCGTTTGAGGAGTGGAAACCGTTTTTTTTTTCTCGTTAGCTAAGTAGAAATCATAGGATAGTTCAGAATATCAATTTTAATTCTGCTGACCCATTTGATTAGATCAATATTATGTATAATAGTAACATGGAGTACAGTGGTGGGTTTCAAATTTTTTTAGAACCTCTTCTGTAGGTGTGGTCTGCTTTGTGGGAGTGGGCTGCTGGCCATGCGACCGGGTGGGAGTGGCTTGCCAGCCATGTGACTGGGTGGGCGTAGCCAACTTGCAAAATGTGGGGAAACTCACTTAACAACGCTCTTGCTTAACAACCAAAATGTTGGCTCAGAAACTCTGGCATTTGAAGCACGCAAGTCTTAAAGCTGTCAAGTTACAGGAAAAAAAATCCCAGGGGTGTTCAAACTTGACAACTTTAAGACTTGTGGACATCAACTCCCAGAATTCCTCCTCCAGTCATGTTGGCTCAGGAACTCTGGCATTGAAGTGTGCAAGTCTTAAAGCTGTCAAGTTAAAACACCCTTGCACCCCTAACCCTTTAGGAAAAAACCCCCAGGGGTGTTTAAACTTGACAGCTTTAAGACTTGTGGACTTCAACTCCCAGAATTCCTCCTCTCGCTCTTCATCTTGATGATGTGTGGACGGGAGGGGGGGCTGGAACTAGTTCTAAAAGGCACTGTAGATTTGTGAAACCTCTTCTATAGAGGAGGTTAGAACTGGCAGGAACCCACCCCTGATGGGGTACCCTTGAAAAGCACTTAGAAAGTCCAGCTGCTCATTGACCCATGAAGATCATTTGACTTGGGGCCATATATTGTTAATAGATAGATCCTGTGTCTCTCTGAGATCGTATTATGGGCACTGAGCATCTCAATTCATCTTCCTCTAACTTAATACTATAATAATTGCAACACTGCAATGACATTGTGGCTTAGGTGATAACCAGGTTCCTGTAGGTAGAAACTCCTGCCAATCTCCACCTCCTAGATTATTACGGTTCACCGACAAATGCGTGCTCGACAAAAGCGCGCCAACAAAACCGCTGGGAAAAAAACACAAGTTCGAAATCACGCCGATGAATGAGCGCAGAAGCGCGCCAACAATAACGTGCTGGCAGAAGCGCACTCTAAACCTAACCTTAAACCTAACCCTAACCCTAACCCTAATCCTAACCGTAAACCTAACCTTTACCCTAACCCTTACCTTAACCGTAATTGCGCTTCTGTCAGCGCTCTTTTGTCGACACGCCTTTGTGGGCGCGCTGTCGACGTCACGGTTTTATCGCTGCGGTTTTGTCAGGCGCGCTGTTGTCGGGCGTGCATTTGTCGGGTCACGGATTATTACATTTACCATTTCTTCACAGCTGATATAAAACCCTCATATCCTTTATCCGAAAAGGCAGATTTGCAGCTGGCAGTGGCCTTAAAAAAAAAAAACACCCTTTTGTTTCATGATAATAAATATAGCAGAGGCAATAACCAGGTCAGAAGGAAGGTGCCACTGCCACATATCTTTTTTGGCCAGTGGAAAGAATTCTGGTTGACTAAGCCTCAGTTTGCTTATGTTGAGATTGGCTTTCTAAAGTGAGGACACTGTTTGGATGCACGAAAGTACCCTTCAACTCTCAGAATATTTAGCTAGGACAATGGTAGCTGAGGAATTCTGTGGGTTGAAGACTACGCATCTAGAGATTGCCCTGGCTAAGGAAGGTTGCATTACATCAAATATTCTGGGTTCTGTTTCAAGGCACAATTCAAGGTGTTGGCTTCCCCCTGAAAGTCATAATGGATTGGGACCAGACTATTTAAAGCACCACTTTCTTCCTATGGAATCTGTCTATCGTTGAGCAATACAACTGAACATGGAAGGAAGTAATAATATGTTCATAGTCAATTACAAAACCAATGGAGGCATCATGCTTTTTTTTAAAAAATGCAGAACCTGAGTGTAGAAAGCAAATGTCAGTTAAATTGAAAAGTAGAAAGCAAGTTAGATTCTATATTCCCTGAATGTCATTATCCTACTATTTCCCAATGAAATAGTCATTATTTGTTTACTATTTTAGCCTAATTATATATGTTTAAATGTTTAAACCATTAGCTATCTTACCTAAGAGAGGAGTTCAGAAATGATAATGGATGTGATAGGATGTGATGTGATGTGATAGGATAGGATAGGATAGGGTAGGGTAGGGTAGGGTAGGGCAGGGCAGGGCAGGGCAGGGCAGGGCAGGGCAGGGCAGGGCAGGGCAGGGCAGGGCAGGGCAGGGCAGGGCAGGGCAGGGCAGGGCAAGCAGAACAGGAACTCAAAGCTGCTGACAAAGTTATGTTGGGACATGAAACTTAAAAAGTATGAATACAAGAAGCCTCAACATAGTGAAAAATGAAATTACCATAAATTGATAATGCATGAGCAAATTGAACTGGATTGGGATTGGACCCTTTGAATCAGAATATCATATTTTTAATGCTTAGGACATGCAAAGCAAAGTAGGAACATGTTGCCTTTTTTTGGTTAGAAGCATATAGCAAGATATAGCTACTTATGACTGGAAACTGGAATGCCAATGTTGGAAATATTAAGGGGGAAAATGAAATTGGATTGGATGTCTTAGGAAATGAAATTAAGGGGAGAATGACTTATCAACTTCTGCTACTCAAAGTATGTTTTCATAGCTAATACTGTCTCCAAACAACCAAAGGAACTTCTGTATGCAGGGACATCACCAGATGGAGTACATAGAAATCACATTGGCCATATTATTGCCAAAAGGAGCAAATTATAACATCAAAGACATGGCCAGATGCTGAGAGTGGAACAGATCATGAACTGCTCATGTGCAAATTCCAAATTGTACTGAAGAAGAGGAACACTAACCAGATTCCACAATATGATCTTGAGCATATACCAACCATTTTCAAGGAGAACATCAGGAATTGCCTTGAAGTCCTCAACCTTGTTGATAGAGAACCAGAGGAGCTGTCGGATGACCTTAAAGAAATGGTTAAAGAAGAATGTGAAAACAGCCTGCTAAAAGTGAAGACAAAGAAGAAAGCAAACTGGATGTCAGAACATATCATGGAAATGTCCGAGAAAAGAAGCGAAGCCAACGCCAAGCAAGACAAAAATCAGAGAAAGGAATTTAATAAAGAGTTTCAGAGAATTGTTAAAAGAGACAAGAAGCGGTATTCTAACAACATATCTAAAGACACTGAAGATGGAAACTGACATGGAAAAACTAAGAAAGGTCTCAAAAAGATTTCTAAACTCAGAAGAAGAAACTCAAATCAGCTCTGCTAAAGGATGCCAATGGACAGACAATAACCAATGCAAAGGGCAAATGGGAGAAGTAAATTGAAATACTGTGCAGCAGAAGTGTCAACATCCAACATATCCTGAAAGATATTGCCTGCTTACAAGAATCTCTAGTATTACCAGTTCAAGTTAGGCCTGCACTCTGAAAGGAGTATTACGTATCTTTGTTGCCTTGAGTTATATATATATATATATATGAGGCAGAGAGAGGGTTCCAGCTATTCCTTGCCATACATTTATGTCAGTCAATGTGACATGTCAGCAACATTTGCAGATCCATTCAAATATTCAAATAAATGGAATAAAGTTTCCTATTACCCATGCCTTAACCTGTGTCTCTCCCTGCACTGGAGGGTCAAAGGGCATTGAGGAACAAATCAGAAGACTGTTGTGAGAGAGTAAACTTCCCAAAATTTGGCTAGGATTCTTATATAAAATTACTTTAGAATGTTTATGGGAGGAAAAGTTCCTTCCTTCCTCCACGTTCCTCATACATCTCTCTCAGGAGGGCCTCTCAACCTTTCCGAGAGGCTTTTTGAAGTTTGTGGTAGGAAGGAGGGGTGGGAAATTTTCCATCCCCTAAGCTCTTAATTTAATTTCTCATAGGGTCCAAGCTAAGGATGACTAGTATATCCATTCTGGTTTCCTTCTGTTTCCCATTTTTACAAATTGGCGAGATTTAATTTATCCAACTTTCACATACAAAAAAAAAAACCCACTTCAGACTGAATTTTGTATGTATACCTCTAACCATAGGCACTTGCTTAGAAATTTGCCCGCTTTATTTTTTCTTCTTCTTTTTCTTTTGCAGTTTTGCTTAATACAATGATGAAATGCTTTTGAATGGTCTTCTCTCTAGTGAGCACCTTTTTCAAAACATCAAGGAACTGCCTTGCAAAGGTGAAAAGTCCAGATTTTGAATAATTGTTCCCGCATGTAGGTTGGTTTGCAAATGTGAACTTTGATACATTAGCTTTCTTCTCCATCCTGAATCCAAATCAAGCAACCGACTCTTTGCCTTTACAAAAGGATGCACGAATAGACCAAGAATCTGCTTATATCTCGATGGTACACAGGCTCCCTATATCTAGCATTCGCTAACTGGTAGCAATATATCAGGTGTGAGGGTATGTGTGGAAGACCTTGGGAGACGAGATAACAGAATAACAGAATAACAAAGATGTTGCCAAGGGAACAGTTAGATAAAGAGACAATACAACCAGAGGTGATATTCAGCAGGTTCTGACCAGTTCTGGAGAATCAGTCTCGGAAATTTTGAGTAGTTTGGAGAACCAGTAAATACCCCCTCTGACTGGCCCCACCCCCATTTATTTCCTGTCTCCCAAGTCCCAGGAGGAAATGGGGATTTTGCAGTAATCTTCCCCCAGAGTGGGGTGGGAATGGAGATTTTACAGTATCCTTTCCCCTGCCACGCCCACCAAGCCATGCCCACTAAGCCATACCATGCCCATGGAACTGGTAGTAAAAAAATTTGAATCCCACCACTGAACACAACACATAGGTGGTTAGTCGGTAGGGCAAGAGACTCTCTAGTTTCTCAGGATGTAAAGGAGAAGTGGACTTTCAGGCTCGCAAGATTATATTAATGTAGCCTTACAATAAAGTTGAATAAACTTATATGGTTAAATTTCTTGTCTAGGCTACCTGGTAATGCTGACATCCAGATTGCTCCTTCTCAACATTACCTGCTTCTTTCTTGATATAATATCTCTTCTACCGTATGTACTATCTTTTTGTTTGGGCTTCTTCCAGAATAATACGGGAGAAGGAACTAGAAACTGCAAGTAGGAACCATCACCCCCTATCCCATTCTTCTAACCGAAGGCTTTGCTAATTTTTTCCTTTACATTTGCAAGGAGGCATGTCTGGATCCAACTTGTTTTCAAATTGCTCCTCTTAGGAAGTTTACCCAATGCTATGACTACCAAAAGGATTCTCCTGCAAGTCAGATGATGCATATTTGGGGTGCCTGGTAAAAATCTTCCACACTTTATACATGTAGACCTCCTCAGACTCAAAGTAATACGTATGAAGCTGATCTGCTGTGGCATATGTGCCAGAAACAACAAACTGCATTAAATCAAACCCACGAAAAAGTAATAGGAGTAGAAAGGGATATTTTCCAAAAATCAAATGTTATATTTCTTCGGTAATACAGAATTGCTGAAAAGCCTAAATGTTACCATGTAAAATGCAAGCAGTTTTGACGGCTTCTCTACTTTTTCTGTACAGTCGATCTGAATTTCATTATCTTGCTAACTTTAGGTCATGAATAGATTAGGGAGGATTCCTTTTAATGTCTTTATACTAGCTACATGAAGTATACTTATAATCAGAAAAATTGACGAGAACCCACTGAATATCTTTCATCTACAACATGAAGTTTTATTAGTTTCTTCTTTAGCACTTTTCCCCATTTATGTTTTGGACATAAAAATATGCAGAAATATTTCACTCAGAGAATCAAGGTGGCCAGAGAGACTAGTGAAGTCTGCTGGAAGCATTGTGTTGTTTCTAGAGTATGCAATGTTTTATTTTAATTCATGTCCTCTTGGGTAGAAATACAGGCAGAGTTTTTCCAACACATACAGCTGTGTTAATCAAACATTCATCTCCACCTATCATGTTATACTGTTGGATGATTTGAAGACTTCTCTTTACTGCTATTTTATTATGTATTTGTTCAGTTCCAGTTCATGCTCCATGTTTTTTTTACCACATATATTTGATTCTTTCCCTGCCCAGACTGCTGTTTAAACTTATTTTCCATACATTCACAGGGCAAGATTAACATAGGAGGTACCATCAGTGCCTAGATGGCGTTTGCTGTCACAACGGTTGACGTGTAACGGGAATTTTGTATTTTGCTTGGATACTGCTGGTGCTTTCTTTGGAAGAGGAATTTCAAGCTGATTTGCAAAAATGGAGTAAAATCCATAGGTCATAGCAATTAATGCATTATTTACATCAGCTAAACTGCCAACACATAGATCCTATGGCTTTAAGAATCTTGGCCAGAATAACACATCTCCTGTAGATTAGATGCTTTGAGATGCTACCACAAACTTCTGTATGCCACTGGGCCTGCAGTTGTTTGCCAAGGAAAATACCTCAAGCCAATATGTTAGGACATTGATGTTTCCTTCTCTGGTAGCCAAGCACTGAAACTATTCATACTAAATTTTGCTGGCTCTGAACTCATGCAAAAACCCCACTGGGATAATGTAACAGGATCTACTGCTTAAGAAGCTAAGGGTGGTCTTGGGTTCTTGCCTTCCAATGCCACATTGTACACTGAGAATTGATGTGGACTAATCTGAGAGAGACAGAAAGGTCATAAATGGGGAGCCGAACATTTGTTTTGCAGGCCAAAGATCCCAAATTCAGTTCCTGGCACCCATGGAGATGTGTTTTGAACCCGTGTTAATGAGTACTTTTTCTTCTGCCAAATAGGTAAATCACAACAATCTGGCTAATTCTACTCCTAAATTCTTTCTTTAAAAAGGTAATGGTAATGTGCACCTATCCAAAATCATTTGGGTGGGAGAGGATCTCAAGGGAGATACTATGGAAGGAAGAAATGGGATGGAAAACTTGCTGGTTCAGTTAAGTTCAACTCCCATCTGAAGCCTTTTCTTGCCCAACAGCTACATGCCATATTTAAGATGATGGCTTATGTGATGGAATTATGCAGCAGCTGTCCAGATGAAGTCTGAGATACTGACACACAAGTGTAGGATAGATGATAGATAGATAGATAGATAGATAGATAGATAGATAGATAGATAGATAGATAGATAGATAGATAGATGATAGATGATAGATGATAGATGATAGATAGATAGATAGATAGATAGATAGATAGATAGATAGATAGATAGATAGATAGATAGATAGATAGATAGATGATAGATAGCACAGGTGGGTTCCTACCAATTCGCACCTATTCAGTAGAACTGGTTCATCAAATCTACCGAACCAGTTAGAAGAGGTTCCACCAGTGGACCCGGAAAGCAGGCCACACCTACAGAAGGGGTTCCAAAATTTTTTGAAACCCACCACTGGTCCTTGGATATGATTATTCTACAGTATCATGCTCATATTTATAAAACTCAGTGCCTCTGTGAAAGGAAAGGATGACTACTGCGTTTGTGGTGCAATCAGAACATTGCATGTGTTGAAGTTGTTTTAACGCAAACCAAAGATGCCTTTTAAAAAAAACAAGTTTATATCATATTCTTATGCATGCCAGTGCTGTGAGTAAGGTAATTTAAGGTGGTTCTGACAAGTGTTGTCGGCATCTTCATATCCAGTCACATGGGCGGCAAGCCACTCCCATCCAGTCACATGGGCGGCAAGCCACTCCCACAAAGGAGGCCACACCCACAGAGTAGGTTCGAACAATTTTTGAAACCCACCACTGATTGATAGATCGATAGATAGATGGATGGATGGATGGATGCATGGATGGATGATAGATAGATAGATAGATAGATAGATAGATAGATAGATAGATAGATAGATAGATAGAGGGAGTCATTCAAGCTTAGAACAGTCTTAAAAACACGAGATAGTCAGGAACACAGGAATATCATGAGGTAAATTAAACAGTATACAGAACACACAGAAGAAAAAGGAGGGGAAAGGGGGGAAATCTTCCTTTATACTTACAGCAATCAGTCATAATGTAGATTGCATCATCCATGTGTCAGCATTCTACAATTGTATGTTCTGGCATATTGTACCCTTCACTGTTCCAGCTACTAAATTTAATATCCTAACAGATTTAAACTAAAGAGATCCCCTAAATTATAGAAGCTCAACCTCCTTGGCGCAACCTTCTTCAGAGGATAAAAATGGAGGGGAAAGCATGAGATACTAGCTTGTGGGAAGGCACATTCTTGATCTGGTCTGTTGCAATGAGCTGATTCAAGGTCGTGCCTGGAAAACCAAGCCATTCCACTTCTATAGTGTGGAAACAGTTAAAAATGAATATCTCAAGGACCTGTTATCAGGTAAGCTGGCTATCCTATCCTATCCTGACCTGTTCATGTATACTTCCTTGTCCCTGCGCTATAGTACCAAAAGACCACAATTTCTTCTGAAAATGAGCTTTTATAACAGTGGCAATTGATTAGCTGAAGAGACCAAAACAAATCTCTTTAATTCAAAAGACCATAACATATGGGAGGAACCTAGAACTGCAGAAAAGTGAAATATTACTTGCAACTACTTCTGAATAAGCAAAGGATGGGGTCTTACCCTGGGAATTGGGTGAATGTTATGATACATGATACTTAAATTACATATTCTTATTTTCTGCATTCATAATGCCAGTAAAATACGTGCCTTGGCTCAGTGACATGCAGTCAGGTGAGGCAAGTGAGGCACAGCCTCACCACTGTCATCATGAAAAGAAAAAAATGTAAAGGAAAAAGGTGAGAGCTGAGGTCAGGCTGAGCTAGTTGCTGCCTCACCATGGATGACTCTGCTTAACTGTTTAAAAAAGCCTCTAAAAAAGTGCCCTTTACTATGAGACAGGAGAAGAGCCAAGATGGCGCAGTGGGTAGAGTGCAGTACTGCAGCCACTTCAGCTGACTGTTAGCTGCAGTTCGGCAGTTCAAATCTCACCGGCTCAGGGTTGACTCAGCCTTCCATCCTTCCGAGGTGGGTAAAATGAGGACCCGGATTGTTGTTGGGGGCAATATGCTGACTCTCTGTAAACCGCTTAGAGAGGGCTGAAAGCCCTATGAAGCGGTATATAAGTCGAACTGCTATTGCTATTGCTAACTGTGTGCCTCATCTAGTCTGACTTTAGGCGTTTTATGATCACTCGAGCAGAGTTAAGCAAGGGTTAAAAGCCTAAAAATTCCTGACGTAAGTGAGGCACACAGTTCTCCTGCCTCATAGTAGAGGGCGCTCGTTTGGGCGACGCTTCTTCAGAGGACCCGAGGCAAGAACAGAGTTGAAATCCTCTCTGAAACAGTTGGAAAAGGTATGTGTGGGTTGGAGGGAGGGGGAGGAATTCAAACTTCATCCTCCTGGTGCGGGGCTTTGGGCAAAGGCTGGAGGGAAGGACCCTGGCTCGCTTGTGCTCTCCCTCACAAGTGTAGTTTGATTGCAGGCAGAGCCACGTTGCCTTTTCAAACCTGTAATCAGTGAAGCTGGGCTGGATCCTTCTGGGGCGGAGGGAAAGTGTGTGTGCTCCAGTATGGCTCTTTGACTGGCTTCCTGCCTCCTCCTGTGATCTCCTCGCTGGTGCTCTCCCTTCAATCCAACTCTGTGTGTGTGTGTGTGTGTTTGAGAGAGAGTGAGTGAGTGAGTGAGGGAAGGGGGTAGGAGAGATAGTCCAATCCAATGTGTGTGTGTGTGTGTGTGTGTGTGTGTGTGTGTGTGTTTGAGAGAGGGGGGAGGGAGTGAGAGAGGGAGGAAGGAGGGGAAGGGAGAAGAAAAAGAAAAAGAAAGAAGGAAACTTCTTTCGCAAAGGAGAAAAACAAATGCTGTTGCTTTAAATCGGAACTGAGCATGCTTGGCTGTGGAATTCTGGGAACTGAAGTCCACAAGTCTAAAAAAATTTGAAACCCACCACTGTGTCAGTGCCTCACCAGCCATAAACCTCACCACACGTCACTGCCTTGGCTAGAATACACAGACAATTAAAAATATCCTTCTTCTGTTTTTTTGTCTAGCATTAACAAGGATTCATACATGTACACACAAGTAGTGCTAAAGAGCAGTTTCATATATGTTATAGACTCATTAAAAAATCCTGGTGCCTCTGAATTTTTGATAGTTGTAACTCCGAAACCTTGAGAACAAAGATTTCAGCAGCCCTGTTTAACCTAGAGAATAATATAGGTAATATTGTGGTCTGCTTTCCGGGTCCACTGGGGGAACCTCTTCTAACCGGTTCGGTAGATTTGACAAACCGGTTCTACTAAATAGGTGCAAACTGGTAGGAACCCACCTCTGATTTATATGCCGCCCTTCTCCCAAGCATTCAAGGCGGCGTACAACATTAAAAAAGACACATATTACAAAAGTTTTTAAAAAATTAGATAGATATCCAAAAAACAAACCCAATTAAGATTAACAATAACATTTGTTGTCACCTTTAAAGCCCTTCATGGCTTGGAGCCAGGTTATCTGAGCGACCCTCTCTTGCCAGTCACATCTACCCAACCCATCAGAGTGGGGAGGCAGGAATTTTGCGGGTCCCATCCCCGAGGGAGATACACCTGGTGGGACCCAGAAGAAGGTGGCTTCTCTATGGTGGCTCCTTCTCTCTCGAACATCATTCCCCCAGAGATTAGAACAGCCCCCACTCTAATACTCTTCCTGAAAGCGCTGAAGACCTGGTTCTGCCAGTGGGCCTGGAGAACCCAGAGTGGGAAGGAGCCAATTAAATGACTCATGTGATCTGCTGTCGCCAGGGCTGGGGGTGGGAGGTGGTTTTGTTATATTGTACTATATTAATTAATTTGATTCTTTTTGTTAGTTTTTATTATTTTAAATGTGGTTTTATATTCTGTAAGCCACATTGAGTCGCCATGGACGAATAGGCAACAATATAAATTCAATAAATAAAATAAATAAAATAAATAAAAATATGACACCATTGTTGGTGCATGGCTATTTACTGTAACACCCTTTTAAGAAAGCAGGAAGATAGTAAATAATGCTGACTGAATACATAAATGTGTAATATTCAGTGGCAAATATGTTAGAGGCCATCATAAATAAAAAATGAAATCTAGGATACTGGAAATTAGGAAGAATACCAAAGTAGGGAACAATTTCAGTTTAGGATTAGAAATCAGAGGAGACAGCATCCTGAGACTCAGGGGAACACTCGGGCTCCCAGGGCATTAAAGTGCAGTTTTACACTGCAAATGAGCTGGAGCGGGAGTCTCCTTTTAACCTTCCAAAAAGTGCTCAAGACCTGGGTTTTGCCTCCAAGTGCTGGGAAAGGGTGAGATTGTTTCAGGCTGCATGGGAAAGCTTAACCGTGATGAAAAGTCTATTGGTTTTAATGTTTTTGGTTTGTAGGAAGTTATCACCTAGCCCTCTCCCAGAAAAGTGGAATATTCTAGGAAATATTGAAAAGGCAGAATGTTTCTCTGGATGTGAAAGGAAAGAAACATGTTTTAAAAGACAGAATAGCTGCCCATCCCCACTTTGTCAATGGGCCATTAAGATTGTTCTGCTAGGTTATCTTCGAGATCTGGAAAGTCACACTGAGCCGCGGCGACTCGCAGAGCCTGTAGGAATTGGTTGACAGTTTCTGTAGGCTTCTGCACCAGCCTGTGGTATGCGAACCGACGAGCAATTTGAGAAGGTGTTGGGGCGTAATAAGCTTGTAGCCTGTCTGTTAATTCTTGCCAGGTTAAATCGTAAACGGTCCTTGGGGCAGCAAATGACCTGGCAGTGGGGCCAAGCTAGTCCACTTTACATAATAAAGAGTTCTCCCCTTCAGCTCCAAGGGGGATGGGATTAAGGCATGATAATATTGGCCATTTACCCAACTTGCCATATGACATCTGAGAACTCAACCAAACCTGGATTCAAAACGCAGCCTGGAGAGTTGCCCCTGCATGGCACCATGGGAGTCTGACAACTAATCAGAATACATTTCTTACACAGGGACAGGAAAGAGAGAAGTGGGACTGAACAGGGTATAAAAAGCCTAGCAAGCCCCTAACACTGAAGCATGTGATCACCTTTTCTGTTCAGGACCTCAAGCCATGTGGTCCTGTCCACCAGTAAATCATCTTTCCAAGCAGCCTCCATGTCTCCAGTGTCTTTTCCCCCACTTGGAGCTGAACCCAGAAGGACATTTCTTTCATCAGATTTAAATATTTTAATTATTGGTTGTAAGCCACTCAATTGGCTCAAGATGGGTGGCTACATAAATGTCATGCAAGAATGATAGAATAGAATAGAATAGAATAGAATAGAATTCTTTATTGGCCAAGTGTGACTGGACACACAAGGAATTTGTCTTTGGTGCCTATGCTCTCAGTGTACATAAAAAGATACATTCGTTAAGAATCATAAGGTACAGCACTTAATGATAGTCATAAGGTACAAATAAGCAATCAGGAAACAATCAATATAAATATAAATAGGAATGAATGAATGAGATGACAGACTAGATGACTGACAGACACAGAACATCCAAGTTTTTTTAACATAGCGCAACTACAAGAAAAACCAGGAAAGTCGCGACCAAGGCATAGAGTGAGGGTTGCGCATGCGTGCATCAGAAGCGAAGGCGCGCCCAAAGGTAAACCTATGCTCCGAATACCCGAATTAACGGACTTCAACGTTTGTTTCCTTCCAACGGCCTCGCGCTGTTTGGCGGAAGGCGGGAGGGAGCGGAACCTTTACAACTATTCGGACTCCCGGCGCCCCGTTACGTCTCAGCCGGGCGGAAGAGCCGCGGGAGCTCTCGCTACTGTTTTTACTTCCGCCCGGCTACTGCGTGGGAGAAACTGAAGCCGCTGTGCTTCTTCTCCCTGCCTGAGAGATGCTGGGAGCCGGTCGAGAGCCGCTGAATGGGGAAGGTACGTCTTTGGCCAAGGGATTGGATTTCCCCCCCCCCCGCCTTTCTCCGGCGCTCCTCTTCTGCAGCCCCCGATATTAATCCCTCCCGTTTCCCACCTCCTTTCTCCAGGGTGATGCTGGTGCCAGAGAAGCCTCTTGCTTGTTTTCTGGAGTTCATGGCCAACAGCCTACCAAGCGGTCATAGTTGCACTGAGCCCAGGCTAATAATGGAACTCTAGTTGAAATAACCAGGCTGATGGAGCAAAGTAAAGCCAGGCAATCTGGTGAACCAAAGAAAGTTCCTGCTCAGGATTTACACTAAGTGCAATATTTCCATCTGTTTCACACACAAACACACACACACACACACACACACACACAGGCCTGCACTTTTGGATTAGATGCTGTTTTGTTTTGGCTACTGTTCCCCCGTGATCATTAGCCTAACACTATTGGCCACGAGGTGGGCGTAGTCCCTGAGGGTGGGGTGGGGGGGGCACCTGGTCGCCTCCTTTGGTTTCATATGTATTATGACTCAGCCCAAAAAATACTACAGAAGAGCATTTTGTTGTTCTCATCTTGCTCTGGAGCAGGAAAGAGGCAACTTCATTACTAATTTCTGGACTAATTTCTTTCAACCGTTAAGAATAAACAATTTGCAGAGAGGGGCAAAAGTGGGTTTTGTGATGTTGATTTTTTTATTATTATTATTATCACTTGGCTCCGGGGTACAGTAAAGTAATGTGAAGATTATTAAATCTTCTGCAAGAATAAACTACATCAGACTTTGGATGGACATGTGGTTGCATCATCCTGATTGCTCTGAAGAGAAATTTTGTATCTTGTTCCCTCAGGATGGAGCTGGATTTCTCCCCTGGCAGGAATGGGGCTCACTGTTGCAAAATGCAGCAAACAATATACTCAGGGTCAAATAGTGCCATGATATTTTCTGGTTGTATTACTAAAAGGCATTCATTGGTGAAGACTGATAAGAGTGTCAGAGTTCTAAAAGAAATGTTAACCCTTCCTCTTTCGTGGTAATCTTAAGGAATATCTCTCCCCCCCCCCCCCCCGCCCCATATGTCATTTGCAAGGAGCAGGAGGAGCACTCCTCCAAAGCAATATTGTACATGATTAGTCTCAAAATCCAATAGGGAGCAAATGGAGTGGATTCCCTCCAGGCCTGATCTAATCCCATTGATTGAAGTATTTCTTTTTAATAAAAAAGTTGGCACTGAAGAGTTTGAATTTGGCAAATTAAATCTGAGAAATTATTTTCCTTGACAAAGTTTAAAATAAGTCTGATTTTTTTTTCATTACATTAATTTGCTTAAGCAACTTTTCCAGACATTAATGTACTAGGAATGAAAGCCTTCAATTGTTATCCTGCTAATTGATTTTTTTTCCTCAGTTCACATGCAATAAAATATCAGATGCTTGATCTGACAATGTGATTAGGCTTTATTTTACATTATGCAAACATTACATTCTGTGCTTCTCATATTGTAAATTACAAGTTGCAATTCTGATAAGAATTAGTGCCTCTTCTGCAAGCATTTAATAACATAGGAAGCTGTTGTTAACCTTACTTACTCCCTACATGAGAATTTCTGAAAACATCATGTAGGAGTTGACAAAACTCCTTTTGTATCTTGTTTGACCAGAAAATTGTGGGCAGGTTCATTTCTTTATAAAGCCAGTGATTATTCATAGCTAACTGGCTACCTTTAAACTCTCTTTATTTTCTCTTCAGCAACAAGCATGAACTCAGATTCCAAAGAGCAAGATTTGATACATGAAGAGTTCACTTACATTTCTGGAACCCTGACACAGATTCTCAAGTGTGGCCCTTGGCAAGATCTCTGGAATGATAAACCGGCACCCAGACTTCTATTTCTAGTTATCCCTGGTAAGTTTTACATGGTGATGGTTTGATATACACATTGTCTTGATCAAATCGGTTCTAGAAAATGGAAAGGGGAAGGCTTGAGTATAATTCCATAGAACAAATTAATAAAGACTTCTATTCTGAAAGGGCAGAGGGGATATGGTGATAAAGGATTGAGATACTGGCTGGAAGGGGGAAAAAACTCAAGGGACATTTTCTGATTTATCCCTATGGAGCTACTGGTGCTAGTATGAGGGTCATTTTCATTTTAGTTGCTCAGTTATGGGGTAAAGAATATTAAGTGACAACTCTGCAGAATAGGAGAAGGCCAGTTATAATCAAGTCATCCTTTTTTAAAAAGGGAAACAGCAGAGACTGGAGGGGGGGGTATTTATTATAGTAGTGGAGTAAATTTTTCAGTGTCTTGCAAGGCTAAAAGTGTATCTATTTCTTCCTGCTGGAATTGTTCATGATTATTGTCAGATAGTGGTTTTGGAGTAGAAAAGCTTTTTTCTGTTTTAGTGATTGAATATAGTGGCCACAGGTGAACAGATATTGCCTAGAGTTCTAGTTTTCTCATTGAAAAAAGGATAAACTTATTTTCTCAAGTTTAAGCATCTCTATTGATGAGTGAGCTATTCAGACTAAAGGGTTATTAAGGCTTTAAAATTGGATACCGTGACATTATGAACTAAGCAGGAACAAAATATGCAGATCCAGGAACAAACATGTTCCTTCATAAGTATCTATGCAACATGCACTTCAAACAAAATAAATCCTTAACTTATGATCAGTTACTTCATGACCATTCAAAGTGGATTTCCCAGAGCTACTTACAACCTCGGTATGGAATTAAAACCATTGCAACGTGTGATTGCATTTTGGAGGCTTGGCAGTTGGCTTAGCTTTGTGAAGTTTGCAGTGTTCTTTGATCACATAACCACAATTTGTGATTTTTTCCCCGGTTTCTGGCGTTTACTTTCCAGCAAAAATCACCCATTGGGGAAAAAGATTCATTTAATGACCACCATATTCATTTAATGACTGTATCATTTGCTTAATGATTGGCATAAAAATGGTTGTGTGATGCCTTGATTACATCCCCAAAGATTTACAACTTAATTCCAGACTCAATAATGATAGTAAGGTTCAAGTCCACCCTCAGCCATGGAACTTCACTGGGTGACTTTGAGCCAGTGTTTCTCACTCAACCCAACCAACCTCACAGGGTTGCTGTTTTGAGAAAAAGCAAGAAGGAAGAAACACCGTGCATGCCACTTTCTGCTCCAAAATGAAAGGTAGAATATAATTTTAAATAAATACATTCATTTATTCCCAACTACTATTTCTGATTTCAACAGAATGGTCAGCAGTGTCTCTGAAAGGAACATGAGTTCAGAGGTAGAATCCCAATGAAGTGCCAAGTTTAATTTTTCTGGGTTCTCCCAAATAAAGATGGGAAGCACTCCAGTGATTCAGTGGTCTAACCCAGCGGTCTCCAACCTTGGGAACTTTAAGACCTGTGGACTTCAACTCCCAGAGTTCCTCAGCCAGCAAAGCTGGCTGAGGAACTCTGGGAGTTGAAGTCCACAAGTCTTAAAGTTCCCAAGGTTGGAGACTACTGGTCTAACCCATCACAGAGCAGCTTCCAAAATTTGTATTTGAGAATACATGGGAAGTGTCTATGGAGATATTCGATCATCTAGGTCATGATTGTCCCAAAGGTGCTTTTTCACAAGGCAACTGGACTTTCTTGTTTTTTTCTTTGAAGATGTTTCGCTTCTCATACAAGAAGCTTCTTCAGCATTGACTGGTGGTGGGGAATGGAAGGATGTCCCTTCCCTGTTGAAGACAGGCTCAGGGTGTTGGGAATGAGTCTGTGTTATCTGCAACTCAAACTGAAGCACAAATGGTTCCTGTAATCTGTAGTTTTTCTGTAAATCCACTCATACTTCCACACCATTCGAAGGGTATTCCTCCCAAAGTGCATAGTTCAACCTTCCATTCCGCACCATCCAGGCAGAGCTGAAGAAGCTTCTTGGATGAGAAGCAAAATGTCTTTAAAGAAAAACAAGAAAACCCAGTTGCCTCCTGAAAAAGCACCTTTGGGAGAACATGGGAAAATTTGTGAGAAATCGTGTGAAATTATCAAATGAATGAAAATGATGCCTGTTGCCAAAAATATCTGATACTTTATTAAATCTCTTAGTCTGTTGTTCTAGGATATGAAACCGTGCAACAAAGCATGCATACAAGAAAAATTATCCAGATGTATTGTAATGATATACACACTGCATGTACAAATTGTAGGCACATTCTCCATGGCACCATCCTTCTCTCCCTAATTTCTCTGGGTTACAGTAATACATGGCTGTAATATCTGCCAAACTAAAATATCACTTTGGAAATTGAATCGGAAACAGTATCAGGTGGAGAAACTGTTGGTTCTGGTAAGAGTTGTATGATCTTTGAACAATCACATTTGTACTTGGGAATTTTTGGTGCTCTATCTGACCTTTCAAAGGAAAGGTTTCTGGTCCTTTCTCCTATCAAAGATATGTTGATCAGCTTTATTTGTGATGAGAAGAAGACTAGCATTTCCTAAGCTTGCATATTCTTATGTGGTTTTTTTAGCATAACAGCAAGGAATTCTAAAGCTTTCTTTTGCATTTTGGTTTACTGTGTTGTCACACTGCACTTAAATGAAATTTGAAGCATTTGATCTTAAAAATGATGGAAGTAGAATTTGATGATGTTACCAAGTTTGGTAATGAAATGTCTGCAAGAAAACAACCAAGCACAGAGAGAATCAATTCAACCCTGAGCTAAAAGTATTCTCTTCTATCATATCACAGTATCATTTTATGGACAACGATTTGTGACAAAATAAAAAATACAGTGAGGTGGTTAAAAGCCAGAAGTGTTCTTAAAGCTTTTGCAATACTCATTTGTTTCATTGTTTGAACATTGCAGTGTAATCTCTCTTAAAGTTGGGATGAGATATATCTGTTCAAAGCAGTTCTTGCTCAACAGAAAATGTAGCCTATTCTACATTATGTCAGACTGTTAGGAACTGCTAAATAGGCATTTATTACAAACTAAATAAAATTTAAAAATGCCTAAGACAATTGTGCTTTCTGATTATAATGTAAAAACAAATGTGCCAGAAGATGGTGCTGTTTTAAAGTATAGATTTTTACAGTTTTTTTTTTAAATTGGAGAACTTGATTTTCCAATAATGTTGGAGGTTCCAAATAGCTGCATTCTTCCAGATATTTAAGTTGCCATGTATATGATATACTCCTTCACAGTCAAATAACATTTGATGTGTCTGACGATAGTTTCTGGGTCATTGGTTGTTTCCCAGGATTAGACTTTTCCCAACAAATACTCCCAGTGACAAAAAACTGAAGACTGCCACTTCCAAAATTGATTTAGCTGTCTGCTCTTCAAACCATTGCATCTCGATGTGGGATTACTTCATTACCCTGAACAATACACTATGCCAAAACAATAATGAGAAAAGTCCCCACCTATTCTTCATTAAGTCGAACTATTAGGACATTGGCACTGAACTAATGTATAATGATTTTCTCAGAGTTCAATGGAGTTGGTGGAACAAGAATGTTGTATGGAGCATTATGGGGCAGCCTCTCTATCTCTTCTACTACATTATGTGTCATGGAGGTTAGCTTGGGCTCTTATTATTAAACATGGAAGAGAAATGAATATGTTTATATGAGAGAGAATAATGTAAGGTGTGTTGTTCTCTCTCTCTCTCTCTCTCTCTCTCTCTCTCTCTCTCTCTCTCTCTCTCTCTTTCTTTCTTTCTTTCTTTCTTTCTTAGCTGGGTAGTTGAGATTTTGCATGATGTCTATTTTGAACAGGGCAATAAATGCAAATAACAATTGGTCCCCAAGGTTCTATTTTCAAAAGTTTTACACGGGGCCATATCAGATTTTTGAATGGGATTATGAAATAGTGAGAACTTTGACTGTTCACAGAGCTTTGAATGTATCCTTGGATTTTAATCTTGTGGAACCAGACACCTTAAATTCCTTTTTTAACCACCCTTAGGCCCAATACAGATCACTAGCCGTAGTGCTACAAACTACTGTAAAATGAATGTCCTTACTTTGCGATAGGTTAATTTGTTCATTATGCTACCAAGGACAATTTTCTCACATTTTGTGGCAGAAACACTGGACAAGTGTTTGTCTTGCTTAAAAGAACAAAGGCAATTGAATAAGCAATCTAAGGTACTGAGTGCTCTTTTTGACAGCATTTCTGTTTTCATTAAAAAGTGTATTTACATTTGTGCTCCTTGTTTCTACCCCTTCAATGTATGTTTCAGTATCAGTAGCTGTTTTAATAAATGATTTATATGATTATCTTTTATAATTGCTCTTTTTCTGCTCCTCCCTATGCTGTATTTTGTCCTATTTTGTCCGTGATATAAAGAAAAACTCAGGTAGTGATACACTGTATCAGAAGATAGAAATCTTCCCTGTCTGAAAAAAAAAAAAAAGTCACAAGTATTACAATCTACACTGAAAGATTGACTACAAAGCTTAACAAATGTTAATTTCTTCCCAAGTCATTGACTATAAAATGATACTGTGTTGCTGATACAAATGAGAAAAATATTCTATACTCCCCCAGTGAAATGAATAGTTTTTTTTATAGTTTTATTTGTCATTTATAGGCTGAATGGGGAAGAATGAAAAACTGTCAAGGATTTAACAGCATAAAATCTTTGTTTTTACCTTTGTTGGCTCTTCCAAAGAATATCAGTTAAAAAAAAGACAAGAACCATGTTATTCAAAGAGCATTTACTTAACTCAGTTCTTTTAAATACATTCTTTTTCATATTTTAGAAATACATGCATAGCATGTGAATTTAAAAAAAATCTTTTAAAAAATGTTTTGGTTAATGAATCCCCCTCCCCCCCCTCAAATAAGTTAACTGCTCTAATTCAGGAAAAAATATCCAAGGAACTTGGAAAAATGTGGATAATATACTATATTTGAAGACTACATTGCTGGAGAGGTTATACGTTTCTATAGTAAAGCAATGCAATGGAGGAATTAAGTTCTTTCCCCCCACCCCGAAAACTCATTTATGTAGGATTGTAGGGTAAATCTTTGGTAAGTTGCCTACTGAGTTGCAAAATTATTTTTAGACAAAAAATGATAAATGCCACACAGTTTAAGGTATATTTTCATTCCAGGTTCATATATGTATAAATAGTGGTGGGTTTCAAAAATTGTTCGAACCTACTCTGTGAGTGTGGCCTCCTTTGTGGGAGTGGCTTGCCGCCCATGTGACTGGATGGGAGTGGCTTGCTGCCCATGTGACCGGATATGAAGATGCTAATGACACTTGTCAGAACCACCTTAAACTACCTCACACACACAGCACTGGCATGCATAAGAATATGATGTAAACTTGTTTTTTAAAAGGCATCTTTGATTTGTGTTAAAACAACTTCAACACACGCAGTGTTCTGATTGCACCACAAACGCAGTAGTCATCCTTTCCTTTCACAGAGGCACTGAGTTTTATAAATATGAGCTTGATAGTGTAGAATGATCATATCCAAGGACCAGTGGTGGGTTTCAAAAAAATTTGGAACCTCTTCTGTAGGTTTGGCCTGCTTTCCGTGTCCACTGGTAGAACCTCTTCTAACCGGTTCGGTAGATTTGACGAACCGATTCTACCGAATAGGTGCAAACTGGTAGGAACCCACCTCTGAAATAGTCCATAGGGTGAAAAATATTTGATAAATATAATTTGCGCAAGATACAAGATAAAACTTAATGAATTGTGTTGTATTTGTGGCCAATACTTTTAGTATATTTTTGTCTTTTTTAGGTAATCCAGGATTGGCTGGCTTTTACCGGATATTCATTGAGAGTTTATATTTTAGTCTGAATCAGCAGTATCCCGTGTGGGCCGTTAGCCATGGTGGACATTGTAAAATTCCTCCTGAAATCAAAAGAAAGGAAGGTAGGTTGAACATCTTTCTTCTATTAGATTATTTATCATTGATGAATGCTTAGTCTATATAAATCAGCTGACAACATCTCTTGTACTTAATAGTATGAAAATGGTGCCATGGATTTTACTGATGTTTTCATTTATGTGTCTAAGGCTAGTTTTAATATTTATGTAGTTGCTTATAAGACTATTCCATTGAAACTCTGAGGCTAGGCAAAATACACCCCAATTAAAAAAAATATATAAAACATACTAAACCTTAAATATTGAACACTGAAAATGCCAACAACCTTCCCAGGGGTACTCACCTCAACCTAGTCACAAAGCTTGGTGGAAGATCCAGGTGTTAACCACCTTTCTAACTGGTACATCTGGTGATAGATCATTCCAAAGAACAGCCAATGTAAAAGGCAGGTTTTTTTTCTTGCCATTTATTATGGACCTACTTAGCATAGTTCAGGTAGAAGCAACTAAGCTAATTATAGTTGAGCTGCCAAAGGTGGAGGCTGATTGGTATGTACTTGAATGGAAGAATGCCAGAATAACCCAAAATTTCAGGCTTTCCCCACCCCCCAAATTTTCTCTGCTGATTTTCAGCCTGCTTTCCAGTTCTTCTAGAAGGGGTTGGTGGTTTCTCAGGAATTAGTTTTCTGAACTAGAAGCAGTTCTAGACCTAACTAGTCCTATCTCCTTCAGACACCTTGCCCTGAACACTTCAGAACCATTTCCAGTTTGGAGAATTAATTTTCAAAAAATCACTACCACACCCAGGAACAGCTAGAATGATACAGCCTGAGAAGGAACAGAGCGTTCTAGAATACTCTGTAAAATTCCATTCTGGGATTGATTGTTTTTATTCTGTGTACCACAACGCCTTAATCTTGATGGAATTTAAATTCATGCTCTGTAATGTACACAGTGAGGATATACACACACTAACACACCCATGGGTGTACCAATAATCAGGCTCCATAGACAGTTTATTATATAAATCACATTAAACGTTCAAATTAGTTGTCATTTTCAACCAAAGATTTCATTATTGAAGTATATCTATCTATCTATCTATCTCTATCTATCTGTCTGTCTGTCTGTCTGTCTGTCTGTCTGTCTGTCTGTCTGTCTATCTATCTATCTATCTATCTATCTATCTATCTATCTATCTATCTATCTATCTATATATATATATATATATATATATATATATATATATATATGTTGTATTTGTGCTGATAAATAAATAAAAGGGTAGTGATAAAGAAGTAGTGATCTTCCTCCCATATTTGGGCATACCGTGTGTGTGTGTGTGTGTGTGTGTGTGTGTGTATATATATATAGTGTGTGTGTCTGTCTGTCTGTCTGTCTGTGTCTGTGTTGTATTTGTGCTGATAAATAAAGGGAGACTAGTATAGATCTATTTCAAGCTATTTAGCTCTCATCGGCTAGCCATATTCTTACTGGGATTTGAACCTGAGCTGTATTACATATTAGGCAGATGTGTTAACACTAAGCCACAAGGTTCTCCTCCTTTATCAGCTGAGCCAGGGAAATAGGTATGTATTTAGTGTCACAACCCCTAGTATGCCCAAATATGGGAGGAAGCATACTGCTTCCTTTCTCTGTCTATTGGCTCGTCACAAGAGACCATCCAGACAGAAACCCAATATTTTTACTGTTGCCTTTGTTACATTTGTGTTGTATTTGTGCTGATAAATAAATAAAGGGAGACTAGTATAGATCTATTTCAAGCTATTTAGCTCTCATCAGCTAGCCATACCCTTACTGGGATTCGAACCTGGGCTGTATTACATATTATTACCCCTGGTATGCCCAAATATGGGAGGAAGCATACTGCTTCCTTTCTCTATCTATCGGCTCGTCACAAGAGACCATCCTGACTAATATATATATATTAGTCAGGGAGCTGAAATTTAGCACAGTTAGTAAGATTGCCTACCTATGTTTAGTGGGGTTGTTTGGGACTACATTTCCCCTTTGGTAGCTATGAGCCATGACTTGTTATACTCAGTAGGACAGCCAAATTTGAATTTATAGTTGAAGGGAGGTGCGTGTCTCGGGCCACTTTCTATAAAATCAAGATTAACAAAAGTAATTTCTTTGTGTGATAATGACTTAGTGGTTTGCCTTTGTCAACTCTTTAAATCAGGGGTCCCCAACCTCTGGGCCATAGACCGGTTCTGGTCCATGTTAGGAAACGGGTTATACAAGTGGCAGGCAAGCGAGTGAAGTTTGATCTGTGCAGGCGTGGGATCTAGGTTGAGCATGAAACCACCCACCTTTCTGTGGAAGAATTGTCTTTCACAAAACTGATCCCTGATGACAGAAAGATTGGGTCACCCCTGCTATAAAATAAACCTACGAAACCAATGCCAAAAAAAGGTCACAGCTATTTTTATTGTAATAGTTATAGTAACAGAATCTTGGAAGTCTGAATTTATTTCTGTGGAAACTAGGAAAGGGGCCAATATTGTTTTCTCAAATATTACTTGGCATGAATTCAAGCCCAACTTGTCCTATCATTGCCTTAGTTGTAGCTCTTTGTCCTATTCTTTAGGGCTATTCCTCTGCCCTCTATAGTTCTAGAGATATAGATCAAACATTCTATTGTTGCAATTTCTTCCAAAGTTTGATGTCTATATTATTGAGTCCAGACGGTTTCCTTGTTAAGTAGGGATCTATCAACGAGCAAAATGATGACTTCAGCAAAAAATTGTCTTATATCCTACATGAGAGTGCATGAATATGGCTATGTTAATCACACAGAAGTCTGCTCTTTCCTGCAGTTTTAACTCTAGTCCAGTTCAGTTTTCTCATATAATTAATAACATCAGGTGTAAATGGGAATATGGTAGAAACTTTGGAAGTGAACAGAAGCATGTTTGGTGGATGCTTCTGAGACCAAGACTAAGTTTTATATTCACTCTGAAGTTGATTTGTATTTTAATGACTATTATTTTTAATTAAAGCCTGTAATTCCCTCCAAGGTGTGTGGGTGTGCCTGAGCCAGGTTGAGCTGGTCACCTGAGAAAGGGATAGGAGGGTGTAATTGCCAGTGGCCCTTTTGGGAGAGGTGCTACAGATAAAATTTGCTAGTGCTAACTTTTTGGTCAATTCCTATTCCAAAAGATAATGTCATTTTATACTGATATATGGTGCACATTTTATACTGATATACGCTGGCCACCTAATTAGAAGGAAGGAGTCACTGGAGAAGAGCCTAATGCTGGGAAAGATTGAGGTCAAAAGAAGAAGGGGATGACAGAGAATGAAGTGACTGGATGGAGTCACTGAAGCAGAAGGCATGAGCTTAAATGGATTCCAGGGGATGGTAGAGGACAGGAAGGACTGGAGAAACATTGTCCATGGGGTCGCAATACATGTTTCTGTTATTGTGTGTGTGTGTGTGTGTGTGTATACAAACAGACACACTGTATTTTTCAAAGTATAAGACGCATCAAGATTTTGAAGAGGCAATTTAAAAAAAAAAAACAGGCAAAAATGGGCCCATTTCTTTTTTCAAAAAAAAGGGCAGGCATAGCCTTTAGGAGGCTTGTAGAGTGCTCCTGGGGAGTGGGTGGGGGGAAATGAGCAAAAAATGGTCCATTTTTTGCAAAGATGAACCCTTTTTGTCAAAAAAAAGGCATGCATAGTGCTCCTGGGGGCTGGGAAGGGCAAAATGAGCAAAAAATAGCCAATTTTTCGCTCATTTCTGCCCTCTCCAGCCCCCTGGAGCACTCTGAAAGCCTCCTAAAGGCTATGCACGGCCATTTTGATGAGGGAGGCAGGGTTTCGGGAGGCAAAAAATGGTGTATTCAGTATATAAGATGCATCCAGATTTTCAGCCTTTTCTGAGGGAAAAAGGTGTGTCGTGTGTGTGTGTGTGTGTGTGTGTGTAGTGTTAGCAGTTAGTATAGTAATGGTTAACTATAAATTTGAGATCTCTTTACATTTGTCTACCTTTAAAGCTGAAATATACGGAAGGGTTTAACATGGCATTTTGTCATTCTGCTTAAGAACGAAGGATCTATACATGCTGAATAAACATTAGCAGAATCATTAAATGTTGCTTTTTCCTCTGCACGTCCCAGTATTGACACTTTGACTCATTACATTTTCCTAAGGGTTGGTTTGCTTGACTGCAGAGGCTACTTATGAACAGCTCCTTTTATAACCTCATAAACACCGACTACTTATTTATATCCCGTAGTTTTGTCCATTACAACTTGCATATTATTGTTTTGTTTATGTCTCTGTTTTATATAGTTAAAGAGCTAGAGGATGTTAATGGCATATTTGGACTTAAAATGGCAAGCTTAAAAAACAAGGACAGGGGTAATATTAAAATGCCTCCTTGGATTTTATTGTAATCAAAGCACAGCAATCCTTGTTCCTTTCTTAAAATAAGCAACTGAAGCTTGCACACAGTACATTTATTTTTGAAAGATTATAAGGTTTCCTTAACATATCTCTTAAAAAATTGGAACAGCTTTTATTTAATTTGGTTTCATAGTTTCAGTTGCATTTTGTTCGAGTGGTGTAGTAGTGAAGTAATTTACTTTCTTGCTCTTAAGCTTGAAAACATAGATTTGGAAAGTTTATTTAAATGGCATGTTAGTGCTTCCTCTCAGAGGCTTTTAAAAATTTCAGAGCGCTGGCTTTCAAAACAGAAGCTACTGATCATATGCGGCTGTCAATAAGATCATGTTCAACTAGAGATTAAACAATTGATCTTTTATTGAGTTATAGACACTGTATGCATGCATGCATGTATGTATAAACTTAATATACTGGATTTATCTTATTATGTGGAAATTGAATTAGAAGCTTTAAAATCAGTTACATTAACACTTTGCATTCCACTCGTAACTTTACATTTAAAATTTTAGCTGACTGTCATTATTGTTGTTATTAAATAGGAATAAGGAATTATAATATGGAATTTGGGATATCTCAAATTCATTACATAGAAATTATTTTTTCAGAGAGCTTTTGTTTTGGATACCTCAAAATTGTTAAACCTGACTGACTGGGATCCAGATAATTGCTTTATCCAGTGTTCTCTGAACAAGCAGACAAAAATGATGGTTCGACAACTGGGTGATAGTTATCTAATTCCTGGGTCCAGGCAGGGCCTGTTAAGGAGAAAATATGCCAGCTTCCTTCAAGGCTATTGGAAATAGTTCCTTCCTTAAAGAAGCATCAATAATCTAATGGATGCAGAGAACTGTGCCGGTTGCTGAAAGTGGCTGAGACATTTTAGAAAACACCTTATCCAATTACTCATAGGCCATAGGCCAAAGTGAATCCCAGATAATAATTGTCCTGAGCATTGCTTGAGATTCTGCCCAAGTGGGGTTACGACTCAAGTAAACTCAAATGCTGAGGTAAATATCACTGTGGCTTGGGAAAGTTCTTATACTGGGCTCCTTCCCAAAAGGGATTAATCACCCCTAATTATGCTCTGAACAACAGTCCCTGTCCCTCCCATTGCAGTAGAAGATAAGTAATAAATAGTTTAGCTAAGGAGGCTTGTTTCCTCCATTAAGATATCATTGTAATTTAGCATATTGTAAATGCAGTGGCTGATCAGCCATACTTGAATGCCTTTACATTCCCTATCCCTGTCAAATTTTCTTAATGCACAGCTGTTAAATTGTTCGGTGGATAGGATAAAATCGTATTTAGCCTTAATTCAGCTCAACTTTCATGCATGTGTCCATAAAATACAACCATTGAGTGGAAAGCTGTGCTCCCTGGGGGTGGGGAACTATTTGAATGAGAGTGAACACTGAAAATGTGCATTAGTTTTCACTTTTTCTTTGGATTTTTGTCTAATATCCAAGACCCAAGACATGGCAAGCAACCATCCATTCTCAAGATGGTATAACTAATCAGTTTGTCCCAAGGTGCTTTTTCAAAAGTCAAATGGATTTGTTTTTCCTTGAAGATCTTTTGCTTCTCATCCAAGAAGCTTCTTTAGTTCTGACAACCATGAGCTGGATGACTGAGAATCTCCAGAGACAACTAATAAGTTTGTGTCAGTCTTGCGGGGTAAACCAGATAGGAATCACAACCAGATAAGCTGATTTTCATTTTTTTGTAAAGTTACATTGACATAATCTTACAAGCCTGAAAGTACAATCCTGTTTCCCTCTCTTATCTCTTTTACAACCCGAGAATCTCTTCTGAGCTTCTTGTCCTGCCCATTATCCAACTGCTGGTTATGCTGTCTCTTATCTTATTGTTCCCTAGCCCTTGCCTCCCCAAATCTTTCCCACATATCCTTACAGGCTAAGAGGACTGCTTAGGTAGAATGCTGCCCTATTTATAAGTGGAATACTCCTCCATTTAGCAGTTCTCGCTCCCAGTCTAATGACTGTTGAGTTGGTGACCTCTCAAATATAGGTTTTTCAGGACTTGGTTGCAGTCTCATGGTTAATATTGCATCTGATTTGGCTCTGATAAAAGCAACCATAACAAATAAATGCAGGTGAAAGAAGCACTGGGTGTGTTAACGAAATTACATGGTTATTTCTTACAATGTTTTAGCAAATAGTTTGCTTAAAACATCTCTATTTCATAATCCTCATGAATTTTCATGAGGTCTATGTAATGCTAACCAGCAAGTATTATATAATAAGAAATGAATTATTTACTCTTTTGTAGTGTCACAAATATACTAGAATGTTTTTACTGCAGAATATGTCTGGTTTTTCAGTATAGAGCAGGAGCTTCCTGTTTATAGGACTGTTTAATATATGCAATGATTCACTTTCAAAGTTCTGCAGGCTATTCATCAACGGTGAAATATTACCACATCAGTGTGTGAGAAAAGACTGGTTGTTTTCATTTAACGTTTTAGGAACTGCCTCAGCATGGTAGTGGTGCTCATCTTAATGGTTCAGCCTTTGCTGCTCAGTTTGACTCTTCAGGAACTTTAAAGGACTTTTGAAGGCATAAACAACCATAATAATTCATTAATATTGATTGGAAATGGACAAACATTTTGTGCCACGAGTTAATGTGTAATATGTAAAAGTATACCATGGGGGGGAAAGCTTTGGATTTCCAGCTGATCTTTTTCTCTTTTGATGTGCTTTGTGTTTGTTTGTAATCTTTCATATACATGCATGCACACAAACACATGCAAATGTCTATTTTTTGCATTTTTATTTTATATATGACAAATTTTGATCCTACAAAAGTCAATGAACTTCAACTCCTATGATCCCTTGATAGCGTGACTAGGAATGCCGCACTAAAGTCAACAACATGGGAAGGCTTGTAAGTTCCTCACCCTGATCTATCCCATTAACTTACTAAAATTTAAGGGTATACAAAACAGTTTGACTTCAGGATGTTTTCTACTTGAATCATCTCCCACTTCTAATTTGAAATGGATAGTTTCAACCATTCCAGAAGTGTTTTAAACATGAAAAGAGCCTTTGCATCAAAATGAAAACATCTTGCAAAACCATTTGTAGAATGGTTGAAATATCCCATTTTGAACTTAAACATTATGAATGCAAAACATTTTGCACGCAAAAGACTTGGAGAAAAAAAATGGAACTTTATTACTAATTATAAGTTGTCAGCATACTCTTGTGTGCACAAAAATGGAAGGGCACTTCGATTCCTATCATGGGCGAATGGTTGCAGAAGTTGCTGATGGAGTTGACTGAAATGGCAAAATTGACTATCTTGATTGAAGAAAGGAATATAAGTACTTTTGTTTCCACATGGACACCGCTTCTGAACTTGAAGTGGAAAAGAATGAAACTTTGATTTTGGGTTTTACCAATTAGATTGATAGATCCTTATAGAAATGGCTAGTTTATATTATTATGAAAATACAAAAAGTTGTGATTTGATGTTAATGCCTTATTTTACTGCAACAGAGTCAGAAGTCAATGTTTCTTTTTCTTTTTCCTAATCCTTCCTCACTTTTCTCCCCTCCTTTCCTCCCCACTGTTTTTCTATTTACTTTAGTATTTTGTATCTTATTTTATCTTATAACTCAATAACTGGAAAAAAAACATTTTGCGCGCATATACTAGAATTGTATAACTGCCTTTGTACGTATAACACTTGCTTTAGGCTTGTCAGCAAGAGTAGAATTAAGTTAAAGACTGCATAAATCAGTTTGTGTGATTTAAGGATAGCAGATAAAATAGGAAGATTATCCAAGATAACAAGAAAATTACTTTTCTTGTATAAATTAAAAGAGAAGCATAGAAGTTTACTCCTCTGGAATAATTCCCCTTGAACGTATTTTATTTTGAAATCAGTGCCAATAATACTGAAACATGGTAGTTTTAGAGTATATTTGCTTTTCATTTGTTTCAAACAACCTTTTACTTTTTAAATTATATACATATTCACCAATCTTAATCATATTCATTCATTCACTCATTCATTCATAAGGGGTGCGATGTCCTAGCAGTTAAGACACTGGGCTTGTCAACTGAAAGACTATGAGTTCAAGACTCAAGTACTCAGTGATGGGATGAGTTTCCGTCCTTGTCCAAGCTCCTGCCAATCCAGCATTTTGATAGCATGCAAATGCAAATAGATAAATAGGTACCACTTCAGTGGGAAAGTAAAAATGTTCCATGCATCTCGGGGAATAGTCATGCCAGACACATGACCATGGAACCATCAATATGATATTGGCTATGTAATAGTATACATGTGATTATATGTTATGAAAATGTTGATGTGTTTCTATTTAAAATCACATTCTCTATATTAAACAGGACATTGTGTTTAGCAGTTTATTTTATGTAATTTAATTTGTAAAAACAAGTTTGCCGATCCTACATTAAAAGTAATATTTCTTCTCGATTCCATTATCATAAATGCACCATTATTATTATTATTTTTTGAGCAAGAGTATGGATTGGAAATTTTTCCTTTCTTTTTTTTCTAATCTTATATTACTAAGGCCTTTCATTGTCCACAATCCTCTTAATTTGAGTCTAGGTGTGTGTGGGTGCGCGCGTGTACATATTGTTTATGGATGTTTTCAGCCTTTAACTCCATGACATAAAGATATTTATTTATGAATTTGAAGCTTGTGGAAAAGAAACATTTATATTTTCTGGTGTCACAGTTTCACAGGGTTATATCACAGTTCACTGAGATGAGCAATACTGTGGTTTTCAATTTATATTCTTAACTCCCTCTTTGAGTAAAAACAATGTGCATTACCTCCAAAAGAGCCAGCTAGAGGTCTGAAAAGGCATTGTGTTTGGGGAGAAATCTCTAGAAGACAAATCATGTCCCAACTCATAGTTCATTTGTGGGATTTGAAGGGTATGTAAGATGTCAGCAAGATGCTAAATGAGTAAGAGAAAAGGGCTTCAACTAATTTGATATTCTGGACATTAATGGCTGCCACACATGTGCTAAAGAATACAAAACAAACTCTTTCCTATGCAATTACACTAATCTTTACAGAAAATTAAAACTGAATAGGATCCAAACTACAACGGCTCATGTGATCTCTTTTCTTGCTCTAGGCGTAGAAACACATTGATATCTTTGTACTTGTGATTTAAATGTAATTAAATCAGTTCATTTAAACCGTGATACTTTTATTTTTTCCTTTCCCTCCTTTCCTTTATCCTTGAGTCTTTTTTTTTCCAGTACAACAATTCCTCTATTTTAGTTCTCCAACATAACAAATATTTTGTGAGTTCCATTTTTGATTTTGAACACATTATTTGAAGATGGGGTGGTCTGCTATGTGCATATTTTTAAAAACTATCCACAATTTCTTGTAGTTGATCAAAGGTCTAATAGCATAATAGCACAGGAAAGCAAAAAAAAAAAAACACCCAACAATTCTTTTTCCTCTTCTGTTGTCCATCGGATATTTGAAAGTGACCTTAGCTATCTATTCCTTTTCTGAGATTAGTTTCTGCTTCTATAAAAAGTTGAGAAACATTCGTTTTATTTTAACTAAATGACTTTTTAGATCCAGGGCAGAAAAACCAATATACACACCCTGAGTACATGAAGATACTACTTTCTATACCTTTATTTCAATCATTTCATTTAATTGTCGAATGAATAAGAGAAAGGAAAAGCATGAGAAATGATCATATCCAAAAATTATCTTAAGCTTGTGTTACTTGAGAGTTTCATATAATTCAAGACAATGCTTTTCATAGGATGAATTAGATGTTCACTTTACAACACAATACTTGGCTATGGACTGGATGAAAAAATAACTAGAGCAACTTGGCCTTAAAAATAGGCCTTCATCTGAAAACAGTGCTTTGGCCTAAGGCCTTTGCTACAAAACTTTTTATTTTCCATTACCTGTATAATAAGTGAAAAAAGAAAACTGTTATTGGCAAAAGATTGCTTTCATCTTTTTTATTTTGAGGAGGTAAAAAGAGGGGACATATCATTTACTTCTGTCTCTCACATTCTCCTTTCCGCCTCTTCCATTTTTAATTTAATAGCATAAATCATGGCAGGATGTTTCTAAGGACAGTTTACCAACAGTATTAATTGGCTTTCTCAAAGCTTTTTCTGTGGCCATCCCTGGTTTAATTTGTTTAAGATTTGAACAAAAGGCTAAACATTGAACACTAAACAATAAACAGTAGAAGATCCTGTTTTCTTGAAGCAATTATCATTTTATACCCAACAATTACTTTTTTGTGGCATTTTTTTAAAAACAACTAATTACGCGGGGACCATATGAGAGCACACTCAATAAGTGGTTCTTCATGTTCTCGGTATGGTGCCAAACATGTTACCATAGACAACCCTGTGCAACATAGCCTCTGAGAAACTCTTAAATAGTGAATGTCATCTCGCCTTGACTGTCTCATCTGAGCAACCTAGGAAGAGAGATACTAAACAGAAACAGGTTCCCTTCTCTGTTTTTTCTCTCCCCCTCTCATTGTTGACTGGATTTGAACCTGGAACTTAGCTTGACTTTCTGCTGTTGATACCATACCAGATGTGGTCTGTTAAAGTGGAATGAAGGTTTGCTATAGAAGAGAATATTTGAATGAGATTTTCACAAGCGTTTTTTCTTCTTCTAATAAACTTTTATTTCATGAGGAAAATGAAACAGAGAGGAAGAATGCATTTGAAATTATATTACACAGTGAATGTCTCCAAGGCCATGAGTATTTTATGCTATTTATTAGATTTATATAGCTGCCCATCTCACCTTTTGGCTTTGTCTGTGTTGGTGACACACTTCATCTCCTGAAGGCTGAACATTTTTTCAAAACACAAAAAATGTAGATTCTGAGCAAGAGAAAATTGGCCACCCTTTCTTTAAAAGCAGATGGTTCTCAACTAAGTGCATATCTATCGCAGGTGGCATTCAGAAATAGACTTGTCAGCCTCTTAAATTTTTTTTAATTATTATTTTTTTTAAAACACAAATAATACAAACAGTATATGTACAACTGAATACAAAAAAGAAAGAAAGACAAAAGGAAAAGGGAAAAACACATTACAGTGCACCCCCTACCCCATGGAGACCTTTCCTCTCCCCTTATATTTCTTAGATATACAATATATTCCAATTGTGCCCTTATACCCTCAAAAACAACATATATTCTTGAGTAGGTTTATTCCCTTTGCCTTCCACCAACACTGATTTTATAAAATCCCTCCATATTTCATTATGATTATTTACTTTAATTTATCATTTGTTGCCATACTCCAAAATTCATTATAACACTCATTTCTTTGAATATCCCAATTTTGTCCCCAATATTTAGCCATCACTAATCTAGCTCTTGTTATCAAATTTACAATCAATTCTTTTCTTGTTTCATTTATATCCCGTTTTCCCACCAGCAACAATAATGCAATCCTCAGTGGCATTTCTAGATTTACATTCAACAGTGCTCTAATTTCTCTAAACACCATGTCCCATATTTTTTTGTGCACTAGTCACTTAAAATTTTAGGTATTTAAAATTTACTGTAACTTATAACCATAATAATGGAATGATTATAAACATGTTTATGACTCCCCCACAAAAAATGTCCCTATCTTGTTTGATATAAAATAAAGTTATTTAGTGAAGTATTGGAGTGGGACATAAAGCGCAAAAGTTTGAGAACCATTTAAGGTGCTAAATAATATCAAAATTTTCCAAACTATGGAGGACTGAAACATACTAATTCTCTGAATAGAATAAAATTTCTAAAATTGTGGGATTCCAAGCTCTGAATAGAATGGGACTTAAGATGTAATGGTTAAAATTCATAATTGTGAAGGTAGTCCAGCAACATAATTCTTGCTCACTGTTACCCGAAAAAAATAATTCGCCTGCCTTTTGGTTTTTAAGATGCTGCCATTTTCTAGTCTTTACAGGAAAAAATAGACATTGGGGTTATCACAACTGGGTGTTCTTTATGCAATTCTACATCTTCCTTTTGTCCTCCAAGAATTCAGAATGTTCCCTTCTGCTAACTTTCTGGAAAAAATTAAAAGCTTTTATATTATTTTTGGTTAATTTTACTGTATGGTGCATTTAAATAAGTTTTAATTAGTGTTACTATTTTATTGGTAAGGTTCTATTTATTACAAGTAATTGAACAACATTAAATAATTATCACTAAAATAAGGTCTAGAAGTATTCTTGGTCATTTCTGGATTGTTTTTGAAAGCACTTATAAAGAGCTACAGTGAATGCAATAAATCATCTTCAAAGCAAAGGATATAATTTTATTATTATTATTTTTTGGTTTTTTATAGAGACGGTTTCGCATGACACCGATGATGTTTTTGGGCTTCAAGGACAAGTTGAACACAAGTTGAAATTCCTCCGAAAGTATGTGCCAAAAGATGTCAAGCTCGTACTTATTGGACACTCAATTGGCAGTTATATTGCTCTTAAAATTATGAAACATTCACCAGAATCAGAGGTATGTCAGAGATATATAGACTTTTTCTTTCCCCAATTCCCCTAAACTGATCTTAATTCTTAGTCACAAAAGATGGTCCTGACAGGAAAGAGATAATACAGGAGGAGGAGGAGGAGGAGGAGGAGGATGATGATGATGATGATGATGATGATATATTTTTTCTGGGAGATTCCAATCATATTTTTTTTAACTTTCTTTGTATCTATACTATAGAGGATATAATCATCAGCAATCTTTGAGACCATGAATCCTTCACCAAAATCTGTTCAAAACATTATTAAACTTTTGAATATGCATTGTTTTTTAACAAACACTTCTGGTAGGACTGGAACTCGGCACGTTGATGATGAAGAATAGGGAAACTAGAATAGTCCAATTTCCTCCACCCGAAGGAAGTCTCATAGATTGTAGAGAAGGGATTTCACCAAGCATCACAGTAATACGAAAGAAAGTCATACTATCACAGAGGCAAGGAATCTAGTGGATTCCCCAAAAGAGCAAGAGATGTGTGGTGGTAATGGCTGACTCCCTGACTCCCTGTTGAGAAGAAGAATCAGCAACCTGCAGATCAGACATCCTATCAAAACAGTAAGTTGTCCCCTAGGTGTGAAGATGTGACTCAAACAATCAGATCTATTAGCCATTATTTCATGCTGAAATAAGTGACACTGACAGAGAGAGCTTGGGAAGAATACTGAAAGATGATGTGTCTTTCAAGTCTATGAGTCTATGAGCAAAATAACCTCAGTCACAGGCAGGGGTGAAATTCAGCAGGTTCTGACAGGTTCTGGAGAACCGGTAGTGGAAATTTTGAGTAGTTCAGAGATCCGGCAAGTACCACCTCTGGCTGGCCCCAGAGTGGGGTGGGATTGGAGATTTTGCAGTATCCTTCCCCTGCCATGACCACCAAGCCACGACCACAGAACCAGTAGTAAAAAAATTGAATTTCACCACTGGGCACAGGTGGTGTTTTCATACATACTTCGAATCTGGAAGATATATTGCTAAGGTTATCTGGAGAGCTTTAAAATAAATTTGAATGGGGACAATGTCATCCTTTCAATATAGACCAGACTAGGAAACCAAAGTCACACAGGTTAACACTATTTTTTATTATAAAGATATAGAAAGAGAATCATGAAAACCTGAATGCATTACACACACACACACACTTACTTTGTAAGATCTAAGAAAGATCATGTCTAAGACATTTGTTCAGATTACAGTTCTACTCCCAGGTTCAGGTTTCTTTTATCTGACCATTGTCTTGGTAGCAGCTTTTGTCCTGTTCTCCTAGGCCAGTGCTTTTTAAAGTATTGTCCTAAGACCCCTGCAGGTCCCCCAAGTCCCTGTCCAGGGGTCCACAAAATCAAATAATATGCCAGTCTATGTTGAAAAATAATGCAGTATTAAAATCCAATCAAACAATTGTGAGAAGCAGCAGTGAATGCATCTATTTTAATTTTTAATATGATAAATACGAGTAAATAAAATCCATACAAACAAAAGCGCTTTTGGGATTGTTTGTGATTTTTAAAAGTGGGAAGGGGTCCTGAGCGCAAACTTTTAAGTTAAGTTTAAATTAAGTTAAGCTTAGGCCATTCCCTCTGCCTATTACAGAAGAGGAATTTCAAGATCATGAGAAGGGATATTCCCAATTTATGCTGTACTGGTCAGACCATACTTTTAAAACCATGTCCTGTTCTGGAGACCACAATAAGAAAGGACACTGAGAAACAAGAAAAAGAGCAGAGAACAGCAAAAAAAGATTGTGAGAGGCTTAGAAGCCAAATCTTACAAGAAGTGGGTAAAGGAATTTGGTGTGGTTAGCCGAAAGAAGAGAAGGTTAAAGGGTGGTATGATAGCAATATTACAATACATGAAGGGATACCACAAGGAAGAGGGTATTGATTTATTTTCCAGAGTACTGAAAGCTAAGACAAAAATCAAGGATAGAAGTTTTACAGTGAGTAATCCGCGCTTGAATTAAGGAGGAATTTCCTAACTGTGAGAGCTGTTAAGCAATGCAACAGCATGCCTTCTCAAGCTCCCTTACTGGATTTTCTAAGGAAAAAAATTGGACAGCTATTTGTCAGAGATGGTATAAAGATTCCAGTACTAGGCAGGGGATTGGGCTTGAAGATTTCCAAGCTTCTTTCCAATTTGATTGTATTTTTTTAAGGATATTCCTTATTTCCAGTCCAATTCTGAAGAACCAGTAGTGGAAAGTTTGAGTAGTTTGGAGAACTGGTAAATTCTACCTCTGACTGGCCCTGCCCCCATCTATTCTCTGCCTCCCGAGTCCCAGCTGATCGGGAGGCATTGGGGATTTTGCAGTAACCTTCCCCTGGAGTGGGGAGGGAATGGAGATTTGACAGTATCCTTCCCCTTCCACGCCCACCAAGCCACGCCCACTAAGCCACACCACGCCCACCAAGCCACACCAACAGAACTGATAGTAAAATAATTTGAATCCCTTCACTGTATATAGTGTAGATATTAGTCACACATTTATTATGTTTATGGCTCACGATCATTCATTAAATTAGTGCCATCTTATTTTTTTCTCTTGGTTTTAGCAAATATTTTTCTAATTGTACAACATTATAAAATCCTTCCGAGGTGGGTAAAATGAGGACCCAGATTGTTGGGGATAATATGCTGACTCTGTAAACCGCTTAGAGAGTGCTGTAAAACACTGTAAAGCAGAATAGAAGTCTAAGTGCTATTGCTAAATGTAAATTTATTCCTGTGAATTGTTCTCCTTTGACTGAAAGCTTCCTTTTCTTAAGATGAAACTACAAATCCATAGAAAACAAATTAGCCTATGCTTCACACAGGAATTAACATGGCTAACATCAAGTTCAGATACAAACTTCTCCGTTTTTATTTATTTTCCAGGAGAGAGATATTACATTGTATTGTATTTGTAATTTATGTATTTCTAATACTAAGGGATCTAGGGAAAAAGAGCTTATTTTACTCTAATAGTTACCTGGTTTCAATTATATTTGATTTGTTGAATTGCCTTCCCCTTTCACATGGCCTCAAAGATGTTGCTGGCACAGTAATGATTTGTCAGTGGGTTGAAACTATAGATATGCTTAGGATGATTTGAGAGCACAACGTGCTTGAAGTTAAATTATGACAAGCTGCATATAAGATAGTTCAACAATAGAAAATATTTGCATAAGCCAGTTTGTTGAACAACTTCTGCTCAAAGTAAGTTAATCTCAATATTTTATGATATGAAGTGTGATAATAAGAAACTTGTGTTTCCATCTCTTCTCTTGTTTTTATTGGAATATTTAATTGTCAGGAGAATTCAAGTCCACAAGTGTAGTTTAGTAGCTGGTTGTGCATCTGTGTGTGTTTATGGCTACTTTCTATATTTGCTATGGGATTCTGGTTTTTGGTTTAAAATGTACAGCTTTCTAGATAGTTTTTCAATGCAACGTGTTCTTGCTTTGAACTACTTGGTTGTTATTTTTTTAGTTCCCTATTATTTGTTTTCATTCGAAGTGCATCTATTAAAATTTTATTTAAAGTTATTTTTAAATAACTCTGGAAAACCAGAATGCATCTTTGGACTGGGTGGGAGGAACCTGGACCAGAATTACACACACTACACTTGATCTTAGCCAAAAGGCCGAGAAGCGAATTCTGGATCAGAATTTAAAACGAATGCCCTGGAAGTTGTGATCGCACAGCTGACCCTGTCTCTCTCTCTCTCTCTCTCATACACACACACACACACACACAAACATGCACACACACACACACACACTGACCTGATGTTTACATTGTTTTGAATTAAGCAGGTGCACCAAGTAAACACTATGCTTAGCTTCAGTAATATAAACTTTTTTCCTCAGGTTTGCAGCTTGGGGATGCACAACTGGAGCCAAAGCATATGACAGCTTGTACCTAGAGGCTCTCCTGAGTTCAAGAAAAAAATGTATCTGCTTGAACATTTAACATATATTTTTTTACGTACAGAAGGCATAGAGTATATTATTTTATTGGTTTAGCCTGAGGCGAGGCAACAGAAGAGGGAGAGAGAAGGGACATAAGATCAAAAATATAAAGGAAAAAGGGGAAAAACATGTTACATATAAGAAAATATTCACCCTAGTTTTTAAACTGATCATTACACCTTGGCCATGTGAAATAATATTGATTGATTGCTTTTTCAAAATTGAAAAACCCAGTATTAATTGAGTAGAAGCATGTTAAAGATTGAGCCAACTTAAAAGTAAAGATAAATTTTCTGATAGTGGGAATCCATGGAGTAACTTACCTGCTGGAGTAATGGGTGCTCTATCACTGTAGGTTTTCAAAAATAGACTGGACAACCATTTAACTGGGATGACATATAAGACATCTGCCTTGAGCTGGGATTGGACTAAATGGCATCCTAAGTCTCTTCCAGCCGTATGATTGTATCTTCTATCTTCTCTTTCACTGATAGAGAATCGACTTATAAGCAGAAAGAGAACACAAAATCAGTTTGATAAATACCTAATTCTTCATATAGTGATGAAATTCCAAACTGATAATTCAAAAATACCCGCAGGTGTTTAAATTGATTTGATTTTTGTAACATTAGAGTAGCAAATTTTATAACAGTGGGCCATACAGTAGCAATTAAATGGTTTAGCCTAGAGTCTTGCTACCTGGACTTAAAAGCAGAACCAGTGACCACAATTGACCAACTAAAAATTTCCGGTCTGGCGTCACGCTGGAACGGGCTGCTGACAGACTCTCTGTTCGGTTCGCCCGGTCTTTCCACGAGCGTGGCCGTAATAGGCAAGGTCCCTTCGAGGTGCGAGGACCTTTGGAGAGGGGAAACCTCTGTGCAGTGGAGGGTGAAAGGCGATCTCCTCCCACGAAGCAAGAGGCTCCCTCAGAGTTCGTGCAAAAGAGGTCGGCTGATTAATGGCCGACCAGAAGGCGTGACTGCCAGCCACTAATAAGGAAGGGAGAGACAGCTGCAGGGAATATAGCGGACCAAACGACGGTAATCACAAGATCTGACTTAAAAGCCTAAACCTAAAAGATAAACAACTTTACTGCAATAAATACAGATACGTGTGTGGGCGCATTTATCTGCAGCGGCTATTAAATACAAACAGTGAACTTTTGTGAAAGCTGATTGACGTTGTGAATAGAAGAAGACAGGCTTTGGACTAGTTAAATTTGAGGATTAACAGAGGACGAGACGAAGAAGAGAAGCTGGATTTGCCTGCCTGGGAAAAAGGAAAGAAGTTTAATCACAAGGGTTTGAAGTACCCGGTGTCATATTACAGCCAGAGACAGCAGAAGGAAAACACTACACTGACAACAGGAAGAGATTGATGGGTGAGTTCTAAATACTTTCTGGCCTCTCCTGCACCCTGTCGTATCACGCTGAAACGTTTCTCTTCCTGACTCTCCCAGATACTATAGAATTAACTGAGCCTATATTTCACAGCCCTGCTCCAGCTTAATTACCCTGTATGTACCCCGGGCTCTGTATAACTACTTAAGCAGCACTCAGAAGGTACTAGACTTACACCTTATAGGGGAAGAGCTGAATTAAAGCAAATGGCAACGAAAACAGTAACCTTAATTAAAGGGAGTAAAAAGCAAACTCCCCTATCTACCCCGGTGAGGGAAAAGTCCCCTGAGGGCAGGCAAACGGGAGATAAGGCAGCCCCAACCCTGCAAGACCAGGAAGTAACAATGGACTCCCTACAAGAGACAATATTGAAGATGGGGGAAAGTGTCGCCAAAGGCCTGGAGGGAGTAAAGAATGAAATGCGTGAAGTAAGAAACAATATGGGAAAAATTGAGGAACGTATAGGAGTAATACAAACAGCGCTGCTGAAAAATGAGCAGGAAATTCAAAATGTTAAGGGGAGAACGGAAATAGCGGAAAAAAGGATAGACAAAGTGGAGGACAATCTGGAATCTATAAACTCAAGCCTGGAGGAGGCCATCCTCCAGCTAGAATTAGAGCGATCAGCATATTATTTAAGACTACAAAACGTGGAGGAAGCAAAAGATGAAAACCTCCGGGAGCTGATTGGAGAAATCCTGGGATTAGTCCTCGGCAGGCCGAAAAAAGAGGTTATTAATGATCTGGACGAAGCCTATAGAGTCAATACAGGCTTCGCGAGACGCCACCGGCTTCCGAGGGAGATCCATGTGAGGGTGTTGAGAAGACAGCTGAGAGAGGACATTCTAAGTACAATAAGAGGGGACTCTCTAACATACAAAGGTAAAGAAATTCTCATCTTAAAACAGACTCCACGGAGAGTCAGAGAGAAGAGAAGGAAATACAACTTCCTCTCCACACGTTTAAACAGAGACAGAATTCAGTTCAGATGGCTCCTTCCAGAAGGAATGTTGATAACATGGAGGGAAAAGAAATACCGAATAGATACCTTGGCGAAAGCTCAAGAATTCCAGGAACTTTTACTAGCAGACGATGAGAGATTTAATAAAGAAGGACTTTTAAGACAGGGGGACACTATAATTGAAACTCAACCAGAGGGGCGGGGGCCAGGAGAGGCCAGAGAACGAGAGAGATATGGCAGAGAAGATTCGAGAGCAAGGTCACCCATCGAGACTCGATCCAAAGGTGCCCTCAAAGCGAATAACGTCTAAGGGAATTGAAGAATGGGAAACGAATGTACTATCAGCTAATGTAAATGGTCTTAACATAACTTCCAAAAGAAAACGTGTACTGTTGGATCTAGTGAAACAAAAGTTAGATGTAATCTGTCTTCAGGAAACCCACATTAAAGAAAAATACAATAACCTGTTGGTCTGTCCAAAACTAGGTAAAACATTCTGCTCGTCAGCACAAACCAGAAAAAGAGGAATTGTGATGTATATAAAAGAATGGTTGAACCCCAAATTAATATATGCAGACAAAGATGGTAGGGTATTAATGGTGGAGATAATTAATGGTGGGAAAAAATTTTTACTAGTTGGAATCTATGCCCCAAATCAAAAACAAGAGAGATTTTATATTAATCTATATAAGAGGATAAATGAAATAGAGTGGCAAAATATATGTATTCTAGGGGATTTCAACGCTATAGCAGATGGTAAGATGGACTATAAGGGTACCCACAAGAAAAGCACAAGAAGGAAACTACCGTCTGCCTATGTAAATATGGTGAAGGATTTAGATCTTTATGATGTCTGGCGAGCAATGAATGACAAGATGCAACAGTACACGTTTTACTCCCATCCACATAATTCATGGTCCCGTATCGACATGGTTTGGTCAAACTCGGAGCTACTCATGGATACTGTAAATATTGAAATAATAACCAACAAGTGGGCCGATCATCACCCAGTCTCATGGCAATGGAAAGGGAAGGCAAGGATAAAAGCTAGGTGGACATTAAACCAGAACATACTACAAGAGAAACAATTTGTACAACAAATAGAAAAGGAACTGGGCTACTTCTTTAAAGAAAACGGTAAAGAGCAGACCTCAATACAAAATGTTTGGGACACGATGAAGGCAGTTGTGAGGGGAATTTCCTTAGCCTATATAATAAGAAGAAACAAAATGCACAGGGAAAAACTTAATACACTGAACAAAGAACTAAGAAAGACGGAACTGCTGACCCAGAAAGAGCCAGAAAATAGTAGACACAGGGAAAAAGGAGAGTTAATTAAACACCAAATAAATTTGATCTCCCAAGAGGAAATAGCACAAAACATTAAGAAAATGAAGCAGAATTATTTTGAACATGCAAATAAAACTGGGAGATGGTTGGCCCACAAAATAAGAAAGGAGAAGGTCAAAAGAATTATTAAACAACTGTATGACGAGGAGGGGAATCTGAAACAAGAAATAGGAGAAAAGAAAAAGATAGTACAGAACTATTATAGGAAACTATATAAACAAGACGAAATTAATGAACAGGACATTAGAAAATACCTTATAAAGCAGAAGCTTCCAGTCTTGTCGGAGGAGATGAGAGAGATGCTCGATAAAGAAATTACACAAGAAGAACTGAAAAAGGCCATTCAAAAACAAAAAAACAATAAAACACCTGGGCCGGATGGGCTCCCGTCGGAAATATATAAAAAACTTCAAAATACCATAGAAGACAAATTATTAGAACTATGTAATGATACATTGCAAAATGGTAGGGTCCCAAAATCATGGGGGGAAGCTTACATTACCCTAATACCAAAGGAAGAGGCGGACAGTAGCAAGGTCCAAAATTATAGACCCATATCCCTGTTAAATGCAGATTACAAAATCTTTGTATCAATATTGGCGGAAAGACTAAAAATAATATTAAATCGAAGTATCCATTCGGATCAAAACGGCTTTCTCCCAAAAAGACATATTAGAAACAATACAAGAATAATAATGGACACCCTGGAATTCTATCAAACAAGATCCGAGAAACAACTCGCATTAATCTTTGTCGACGCTCAGAAAGCCTTTGATAACCTAGATTGGAACTTTCTAATCACTCAAATAAAAATGATGAAATTTGGCGATAAATTTATTAAGATTATAGAATCTATATATTCACGGCAATCTGCAAATATTATAGTCAATGGGGAACTAACGGAGAGGATACAAATTGGAAAGGGTGTTAGACAAGGGTGCCCGCTCTCCCCACTACTATTTATTACGTCTCTAGAGGTCCTTTTAAATCGGATAAGATCAAATCAGGAAATTAGGGGCCTGACCATAAAAAAAGAACAATATAAAGTACAGGCCTTCGCGGATGACATGGTCTTTATCGTGGAAGACCCCTTACTTTCAGGACCGAATTTGATGAAGGACATTGAGAACTTTGGGTGTGTGGCCGGTTTAAAAATAAACAAGGAAAAAACAAAAATGATTATAAAAAATTTCCCCAAAAACCAGATTGGAGAACTAGAGGAAACAATGGAATTAAAGGTAACTAAAAAAATTAAGTATTTAGGGATCTGGCTGTCTGCGAAGTGCTCTTCCATAAAAGAAGACAACTATGATAAGTTGTTACAGAATACCCAAAAGGACTTAAAAACCTGGTCAAAACTACAACTATCACTGATGGGAAGAGTCGCAGTAATTAAAATGAATGTTCTCCCAAAAATCCTCTACCTATTTCAAACGGCACCGGTTAAGCTAGGGGAAAAATTTTATAATGATTTGGACAAAATGATTCGAAACTTTATATGGAATGGTAAAAAGCCCAGAATAAAATATATGCACCTGCAGGATAAAAGAACTCAAGGGGGAATGGGATTACCGGAATGGAAAACATATCATCAAGCAGCAACAACTATGTGGATAAAAGAATGGGTAATGTTAGCTAATAAAAGAATCTTAACAATAGAGGGCCACGACCTGCAATACGGGTGGCACAACTACTTATGGTGCGAGGGAAATAAAATCCACAATTATTTTAGTAGTCACCATTTAAGGGGGGTATTGATTAAGGACTGGCTCGAAATTAGAAGGAGATACTATACGCAACTACCTAAATGGATATCTCCGACGGAAGCCCTGATATACCCGAATTTGATAAACTTGGATAAAATTGTTACCTACCAACAGTTGCTAGACGACCAAAACAAACTAAACCCCAGGGAAAATTTGGCTGATAAGGGAATAAACATCGATTGGTGGCCATATCTTCAAATTCAAAACAAACATAAATTCGATCTAGCACAACCTGGCTTCCAGAACAAGAACCAGGAATTAGATAAAATTTTAATTGGACCAGATGAGAAATTAATTTCAAAAATATACAACTGCTTACTGATTCGAAAAATGGAAGCAGAAAGAGTAAAAGAAGTCATGGTAACCTGGGCCCAAAACATCGGCCACTCAATAGAACTAGACGACTGGGAAAGAGTCTGGGAATGGAATCTAAAATTGACAAAGTCGACGGCCTATAAAGAAAATATATATAAAATGTTCTACCGCTGGCATCTTCCACCGACAAGACTGGCGAAAATGTCTTCAAAAGTTTCAGCCATATGCTGGAAATGTAAAACGGTGCTGGGCACGTACTACCATATGTGGTGGACGTGTCCGGTAGCCAAAGCATATTGGAAGCAAATACTAGGATGGCTGAATGGAATCCTGTCAATTAAACTATGCTTTAAGCCGGAAACTTTCTTATTAGGAATAATAGATCAAAAAATTTGCAAATCTGACCAATACCTCCTTGTCCATATTCTGACAGCGTCAAGGATTGTTTACGCACAGTGCTGGAAGAGTGAAAATGCCCCCACCAACACTATGGTGATGAATAAAATTTTAGAACTAGCAGAAATGAACAGACTGACGATGCGAATTAATGACAAAGAAGACACAGACTTTTATACAGTCTGGGAGAAGCTATACAAATGGCTTGATGAGTCAGTGAAGACCTAGACATAAAAAGAGATAGCTAACTAACCTATCACGATTAAACCAATAACTCAAATGAACAATATACAACAACTGAGAGATAAACGAAAGGAGAAATGTATCAGGGGCGAGAACCCACCGTCGAGCAATTTTGTCACGCTACAATGCTGGGAAAACTTTAAAAAGCTGATAGGAAATTCGCTATAATTACCTGCATGAAATTAGTGATCAAACTTCATTTTAGATGAGGCGAGAAGACGTATAATCCTTGCCTCTTCAAGCAAGGAAAGGGAAAGAGAACCAGATTGTCCTCAGCAGAGGAAAATATGCAAATGTAACAAAGGTTAGAAGGGAGGGAAGGAGGATAGTAGGGAAGTCAGGATGGAGAGGAGAAAGGAGAGGAATAGGAAAGGCAGAAGAAGGGGGGAAGAAAGAGGAGGAAGAGAAAGAAGAGAAGGGAAAGAAGGTGGGAAGAAAGAAGGAGAGAAGAAAGAGAAGAAACTGGGGGAGGAAGGAGGGAGGGAAGAAGAGAGGGTAGTAAAGAGGGAAAGAGGGAGGGAAAGAAAGAGAGAAGGAGAGTTGAAAGGAAGGAGGGAAGGAGGGAGGAAAGGAGGGAGATTAAGAGAAAAGGAAGGAGGAGGGAAAGAGGCAGGGAAGGAGGGAAGGTATGTGTGAAGGAGGGGGGGAGCGAGGGAGGGAAAGGAGGGGGAAGGAAAGGAGAAAAGGAGAAAAGAAAGGAGGGAAGGCAGGGGAGAAGGAAGTAAGGGGGGAGGGAAGAAAAGAGGGAGGGAAAGATACCTAACCTTTGATGTTTATAATGATTTGATAGTATGGGAATATCTCGAAATGTAGTTGTATTGTTTGTTACAAGTTATGGATGTTGTATTTTCTTTTTACCAATAAAATCAAAAAAAAATAAAATAAAATAAAAATTTCACTAAGACACAATTATGGTTTGGTATGTCGTAAATGCAGTGTTTTGATGTAGCTGGTCAACACTTCTGAAGGATTATATATTCCCGACTTCATTTTGTCTGATTCTGCAGCTTTCAAATTTTGGGATGCGGGGGGGGGGGGGGGTGTATGATAAAATGGTACTTACATTTAACCTTAACTCAGTCAGCTCTTGTGCATCACTTGAAAGGTAGTGTTCTTGGAGGAAAACAAATAGAGATGTCCCTATTGCCATCCCCTTTGCTATCCACCGTGCCTGTCTTGTAGAATCTGCTGCTTCATTCCACACTGTTCTGAACCTGTTTGTCTAAACCCTGCAGAAAAAGTTTGGGAAAGAATGAGAGCACAGGTGGAGGAAGATCCCTTTACAAGCTGCATCCTTTCTTTTACTAGAGTGACCTAAATGTGGTTGCTAAATGCCTTATCACAAATATAGCTTGATGTGCAGCTTCAGCCACAATTATGAAGACCTCACATTTAGATTCTTGTTTCCAGACAGGTTTTCATGAGTACATGGTGTGCATTTTCTGTTTTATTCTTTTCTTTGCTACTAATTAATATTACTAATTATTTTTGTACCATCACCATGGGAAATAGATACGGCTGACTCAAAAGCATATGCACCGATTTTCTATTTGCACTGAAAACAGGCACACTGACACTAATTTATTGCTCGAATAGACTCTAATTTGCAATTTGATTACTTTTTTTATCTCTTAAAAGACTCTCAAATAACATATTTCTCCAATTCCTTTTTCTTTAAGAAGTATCAAATTTGGTCTTGTTGCATCCAAATGGCGGTAGATGCTAAGAAATTGGTTTCCATTCCATTTGTTGCTTAGTCAGACTGTAAGCATCACTAAAGAAGTTTCTATGTTACCATTTTACATAACAATATGTTCATGTTATTTTTACCCTAGCTGAAAAGATAGAAAAATTGCAATGTTTAAGCCGGTGAAGTGTACTTAATAAGTACAGCAATTGTATACATGATAAAAACATTATTTTAAAAAATAGACAGGTATGGGTTTCTGGATCAAGTTTTTGGATTTGTGCTGGAACCCATCTTCAGGGAACATCTCTAGCTAGAGAGAAGTTCCCTGAAAATGGGCTCTAGCATAAATCCGAAAGCTCAGAAGACAAAACCTCTGATCCCAGCGACCTATACAGATTGGATCCTGCAACATCCCAATAGTCCATCACATGGTCCAGTCTTCCACTGCCATGCTGGCAATTCCACCCATCCAGTTCCGGTCAGGTGCAGAGGTACCAAGACAGAGGATGACCTTGGCAATCTAGAAAGGAATTTTTTTGTGGCTATATAACATTCTACTCCGTACTATTTCCCCACTATAGAAACAGCATAGTAGAATAGAAGTGTGGCAGGCCAAGGATCCAAAAGGAGCATGGCTGCAGGCCTGACATTTCTATTTATTTATTTTTATTAAAATTATATGCTGCTCATCTCACTATTTAAGGCAATTCTTTTTTAAAGTAATTACAAAAAAAAAGAAAAGAAATATGTATTATTACAAATAAGGATGTATTTAAATGCTCTTTATGTGGAGATGGTGGAAGCTCTCAAATTCTCCTTGGTGCAATCTTCCTCATGTTTCATCTGGCTTCCTTTGAAACATATGAAGAGTGTGAATTATGTTATTTAAAAAAGCCACTTAAAACAGTTTTTCTAGGAAGTTACATAGCATTAAAATAGCAAGCCATCCCGAAATAGAGCATAAGTCTGTTATTCCGCTGCTGTAGTCCAAGGGCAATAAGTCCAAGTGCTGTAGTGCAAGGAAAGAGGAAATGGAGAATTAAGATCTGAATGACCGGCAGAATAAATAATATTAAATGGACATCAGTACCAGTCTTAACTCTTGTGTTCAGTCCCACTGAGATGACAGCAACGGTCAGGTCGAATAATATTACACAAGAAAGCAATTTATGGTAACATTTTGTCTGTACTATTTAAGACATCCGATCTTACAAGATGTAGGTCTAAAAAGACTCAAATTCACTTCTATAAAAGTTAGAGTTAAAAAAAAGCAAACTAGATCTTTATTTTTATTCATTACATTTATTACCCGGACATTTCATCTTTTCTTCAGCAAGTTCAAGTTGGCACCTACAGCCTCCCCCCCCCCCGCTACAGTAGTCCTCAATTTACAAGCATTCATTCATTGACTGAAGTTGCAATGGCAATGAAAAAAATGACTTATGACTAATTTTCACATTTAAGACCGTTGCAGCGTCCCCATAGTCACATGTTCAAAATTTGAGCACTCGCCATCTGGCATATATTTAAGACAGTTGCACGGTCCCAGGGTCATGTGATCACCATTTGTAACCTTCCCAGCCAGCTTCCGATAAGCAAAGTCCATGAAGGAAGCCAGATTTGCTTAATCGCTGTGTGGTTCCCCTAACAACTGCAGTGGTTCATTTAATTGTGGCAAAGGTCATAAAATGGGGCAAAAACTTTAAAAACTGCCTTGCTTAGCTGTAGAAATTTTGGACTCAGTTGTGGTTGTAAGTCAGGGGCTACCTGTATTTAGTCACATGGGAATTTTTGCAAATGAGATTTGATTCAATGACAAGAAGTAGCCGGAAGTTATTTATTTAGTTTCATGTTTCAATGGTAGGTTGATTCCTATTTTAAAGGATTACAGTGCTTGTCTTAAGTGATCAAGGAATTGATTCTGTATGTGATTATTTTAGATCATGTTGAGCTCAGTAGCAACTGACACATAAATTGGATTATAAAACAGTTAAGCAATTAAGTGTTTCAACACAGCTATAGGATTGCACCTTTTTCTAAGTTGCTATATATAGATTTTCAGTTATATCAATATCTGTTACAAAACTTGTGTGAAGAAGCATTTGACTTCCCAAATTGAGAATCTCCTAAGATAATAGGAGCAGTTACATCTATCAACAATTGAATCTGTGTATTTACTGCATTATTAGTAAGTAGGCAGATGAAAAGACTTGTTAAGCAATCTTGTTAAATAATATTTGCCAGGAAAGCTGGGAAAAATACAACAACTCAACTTTCAGGTTCTCAATAAAATGTCTGGGAAGAAACGTCACCAGAAAACTATGGCAAGAATGTTTGATAGTCATTGCTTTCTATAGGTGAATATCTAAATATTTTACTTACTGGCCAATACTAGTATAACTGGGCAAGCCATGAAAAGGAATTAATGGTAAATGGTAAAACATTTTAATCTCTTTAGCAATCCTTATCAAAAACATGTTGCTTTTTTCAGAAAAGCCTCTTGAAAATTAATTTACATAATTCTATATTTACACTATGAGACAGAAATTATCTAAACTGAGGACATGAAGCATTTCAGCAACATTAGCAAAAAATGAATGATCCATTTACATAAAATCAGATTAGAAATTTAATTCCTTCGGATCTATTTAGAAATTATCAGCAATCCTACCATCCTCTGTGAGGGGTTATTCACAAGCATTGAACTACTACCTTGTTTCCCTGAAAATAAGACCTCCCCGGCTAATAAGCCAAATTGGTCTTTTGAGCGCATGTGCTAAAACAAGCCCTCTCCTTAAAATAAGCTCTCTCCAAAAATATTGCAACATAGCAGCCATGAGGTGACCTCGCTTGCTACCTCCTGCACTTCAAAAATAATAAGACCTCCCCAAAAATAAGGTCAAGTGCTTATTTCAGCTGGTCAAAAGAAAATAAGATCCTGTCTTATTTTGGGGGAAACACGATACATAAGACATTCTGCTCACTTACCTAATTCACATTACCAGAAAGGCCCTTCAAAAATAAAAATGGGCTAAAAAGTATTGATACACATAGAAGAAATCAGCTAAAGGAGTGAATCTTTATATTGAGCAATATTTTGTCATTGTGATATTATGAACCACATTGAACTGACCATGATGTTTGGAGGAAAATAATTGATTTTTGAGATTGGCATTTAAAAAAGTGATATTCTGTAATGAAGATGTACTTCATCATTGACAACATTGGAAAGTTTCTCAGTATTTTTCCTCATTCAGGTCAGAATGCTAAAGTTTGTCGTAGCAAGAGAAAAAAAAGAGTAATGTGAGTGAGAATAGGGACCAAGACCTCATGGCTGTAGTTCTATAGAAGCTGCCTTTTCTGTACCATGCATTTATATTGCTCACATATTTGATAGATGGATGGATGGATGATGGATGGATGGATGGATGGATGGATGGATGGATGGATGGATGGATGGATGGATGGATAGATAGATAGATAGATAGATAGATAGATAGATAGATAGATAGATAGATATTTTGGGAGGAAAATACTTGTACATTACTTTTCAACTCTTAAGAACATTTTCAGAACTTGGTTTTAAACATTAAAATTAAAAGGTTCTTGTAAGATAAAAATGTCCACCAGGTTCTGCTCTTATTCGCGATGCTAACAATGTCTAAGATGAGAGAGCTCATGCCTTTGCATGTTGAGGGCTGTTTTTGAGTGGTTTATTGGGAACCACAAACCAAAATGTGGGAGGGCTTAGACGAGGGGTCGGCAAACTTAAACTCAAAGAGCCATTTGGACCCGTTTCCCACAGAAAAGAAAACACTGGGAGCCACAAAACCCTTCCAGTGCCTGACTATTTCCTGAGTGCCCCCAAAACCAGCATATGTATTTGAATTAAAGGTTCTGTTTTCTTCTGAAACTTTTCTTTTCTTGGATTTATCCATGGTTGGCCTACTGGGGGTCGACAAGCTCAATAAATCGTGTGCTGGCATGGTGTCACACATTGGCGGTTGTGATACATATTTTGAGTGACAGGGAGCCGCAGCAGAGGGGTGAAAGAGCCACATGCGGCTCCAGAGCTACAGATTGCTGAACCCTGGCTTAGACAAATATTCAGTCTGATTTAATTTGAGTGTAATGTCAATACAATTGATAGAATTATTCCTTGTGTGTTCAATGCTTTTTTTCTGTCACATTAAAAAAATTAAGTTCAGTGGCTATTTTTTTTTAAGGGAAAGCCTCTCTTTATGATTTGGGAACATGCTTTCAAACTCTGAGCTGCTAAGTAAGACTAAAAAACAGCTCAAGAGTTCAGCCCCAGAAAAAACTTCACTTGGTAATGAAAGGATAAGAGCTAGAGCCAGACAACCTTCTCTGAGGAGAAGACAGAGTGTAAACAGCAAAAAAAGTTTTATTTCATTTCACCGTCTACCTCACTGGGACTGGCATAAAATAAGACCCAGAGATTTAAGGATGGAAAAATTAATGGGCAGAGAATGGGTTGAGGTACAGAAAGACATTGAATACATAATTACCTGACTTCCTTCTCTAAGATTTCTGATAATGGGGTAGTACTTTGATGAATACAATGAAATATTTTCAGAGCACACCAGCTGCTTTAGATGGTGGTATGCTAATTCTACTTTGGTTAAAAAAAGTATTGGTGTATAATTAGGCAATGTAATATATATAGCGTCTGAGGTAATAAGTAGACTCTGCGTTCATGGAACAGGTTTATTTTCTACTCAGCAACCAGAACAAGACAACAATTTGCGCTCTGACAGCTCTTTTATACTCCCAGCTATCAGAGCGTTAACCAATAACAACGCGCCAAATCTCCCGCCTGAATGCGAACACAATTAGTCCAATCAGCTAGTACCATGCTTGATTGACAGTAGGGGGCGGGACATGTAGGGACATAACAGTATGCTAATTCTACTTTGGTTAAAAAAATATTGGTGTATAATTAGGCAGTGTAATATACAGGGCGGGGCATAACCTTTTCCTAGGGGGTCACAGCAACACTTGTAATAACAACACAAATAATTCATACACCATTCGAAAGCCCATCAAAAACTGAGTTTATTGACACGATTTAATAGTCAGTATGACCACCATTAGCCCTTCGAACAGCATTCAAACGAGGTGGATAAGAACACAACAAATCTTCAAACAGTTCCGTTCGATTTTCCAGATTTTTCAACACAGTTTCCAAATTCATTCTCAAAGTTTCAACCGAATATCGATTTTGACCTTGCTCCTGAATCATCAGAGCTTCCACTTCATCCTTAATTATGGCCCCAATGTTCTCTGCCGGATTGAGATCTGGCGAATTTCCCGGCCAGACGTCATTGCCCCAAAATTCAACATTGTTTTCCTTTAACAATTGCTGAGTCGCATTTGCACGCATGCAAGGAGCTTTGTCATGAAGAAAGACAGCCTCACCAACCACCAAGACATTGTCTGGATCACTGAGAAATGGAATGACATTCTCCAATAAAATTTTCTCACGGAAATAACTGCCATCCCAGGATTCCCCTTTATCCTTCAAAACCCAATGCAGTTTCTTGGCTGTGAAAATGACGAAAATCCCGATGCAAGTCGGATTGCGAACGATTTGTCGATATCGTTCATGTTTGGCGATGTCCTCGACGTCTTTAGCCCAAATTCGATCGTTCTGGAAATTCGGTTTTCGAATGGCATAAACGAAGAATTCGTCAGATGGCGCCAAATGAAGAAAATCTTCCTCGGTCCATTCAGACAACCAATCGCACAACCAAAGCCGATCTTGAACGTGTGTTTGAGTTTTCAATGGTTTGCAAATGACGTGGAATGGCTTCAAACCTTCTCGTTCTCGATATCGGCCGATTGTCCTTTGATCAACTCGTTTTCCACGAATTTGAAGGATTTCTTGGGCCACTTTTCGGTTTCCTTTTCGTTGTTTGCGACTGCCAGTTGCAATGATGGCTTTGCTTTCTTGGGACAGTTGCAGAGGACGCCCTTCTCCAAATTTTGTGAAACATTCTTGGGCTGTTTTGTTCCAATTATCAGTAACCCAATCCGGATGACGTTTCAATTTGTTTGCAATCCATTTTCGATTGATAAACGTCGCTCCAGCATCGCGAGCCTCTCGAAAGGCAATGCATTTTATTCTGTCAATGATCCTTTGTTCTTCCGAATCGAATTTTCCAGCCATTCTTAAAGCAAATTTAACATTTAATAGCTCATTCAATTCAGTTTTTTATGGGCTTTAAAATGAGGTGTCGCGGAAGTTGTAAACTGCTGTCGATCTTGCTGTGACCCCCTAGGAAAAGGTTATGCCCCGCCCTGTATTCGGCAGTTCAGCAGTTGAAATCCCTAGTGCCACGTAACGGGGTGAGCTCCCGTTACTTGTCCCAGTTTCTGTCAACCTAGCAGTTCGAAAACACATAAAAACAGGAGAAAAATAGGGACCACATTTGATGGGAAGGTAACAGCGTTCCATGTGCCTTCGGCGTTTAGTCATGACTAAGGAGATGTCTTCGGACACCCCTGGCTCTTCAGCTTTGAAACAGAGATGAGCACAACCCCCTTGAGTTGAGAATGACTAGCACATATTTGTGAGGGGAACATTTACCTTTAATATATTCCTTACATAAAATGTATCTTGGGGCTTTAAAAGAAATAATCTGAATGGTATAAATTGGGGGGAGGAGGTTGGATTAGAAGATTCCAAGATCTTTTCCAACTCTGTTGTTCTATTAATAACAAATATTATAATTCCTAGGAAATAATTTGGCAGTAAAGCATTAAGGCCATGGCAAAGAAAATTAATTCATTTGCTCAATTTCTTTGTGTTTCAAATACACCTTGCATAAGACTCTGCAGAACACCCAATTGTTTGCATTTTTTTTATTCATTTGCCAGCAATGTGTTTATCAATCAGTCAATCATTTTTATTTGGTCATAGACCAGCAAATAAAAAACAAGAAAACCACAATTAATTGGCCAAGAAGAAGAACAAAAGTTCTAAAATATCTTAGAAGGATTAGAAAAGAAAATACCGCATACTGTGCAAACTATACGATAGTACTTTGCTGTAGTCAAAGAAATAAAATCACTTTAACCCATGGCACAGAAGAGCAGAAGGATAAGTGGGGATTAAGTTGAATCAGGCACATAAGGAAGCTGTTTTAAATTCAGAGAAAATACTTTCCAAACTAGCCATTTTAGCCTGGAGCAGGGAAATAAAATCTTACGTTTGAATAAGAGGCCATCCCAAGTACAAGATTATTCCTCCCAGTTGGCACCAGTTTACAATCTTCTTCCTGCTTATCTTTTTTTCTTCTTATGGTTGAGAATCAGTTGACCTCTTTAAAGTGCTAGGTTGGGTCCTTAGTTGTTCCCGAACTAAAATTTCAATGTGTCTGGAGTGGAACCCTGGCTGCTGTTCCTTCATGAATATGCATTACATTCAACAGAATTCAGCAGCCCTGCAACATATTTTGCTAAACTTTGGTGAAGCTAACACCATCCAGATTCAGATGTGTCCTTAGCAGAAATATTAAAAAGCATGCAAGGAGATGAGTTCAAATAGCCAAAACATAGAGACAAGCCACAGGCTACAAGTAAAGTCCCATGCATCTGGAACCTGCTTCACCAAATGTAATTACTGCCTCGATTTTGAACTTACATGACTAAGGCTAATTTATTCATAGCAGTTCATTCTTTCCAGACTATATTACGACAGCAGTTATCAACCTGAGCCTGCCATTGAAAAGTTACAACTCAGATTCTCCTCTTTACAGGAGTGGGTCATTGAAAGAAGAAGGCTGGACAAATTCTGAAATGATTTTCTTGGCTTATTTTATGCTTTTGAATTTTGAAATGAAATTTCAAAGTCATAAATGTTGTTGGGTAGGCTGCTTTTTAAAAAAGCATATTATGTAATATGCTTCAGCCACTGAGCACTTTAAATTTTAATTAAAAAAAATAAAACATTTTACCTACTTGAACTGAAGTTCTTCTAATTTGATTTAATGAAAACTAACCTGGAATCAAATTGATCAAGGTGATTGTGAATGTCACTTTGTGGGTAATTTCATTTTGTTAGGCGCAAATAACCAAGAACATTCTTTGAGTTCAAAGCACAGAAAAGCTTATTATTGCTACCCATACACAAAAATCTAGTTATTTAATGGTAAAAGCTTAACTGGCGCTAGATAAGGGTCAACCAAATTCATGGAGGGAGGGGCTGTACTTGGGTCTCTTGTGGCAATGCAATGAGTCTAAACTAATGACATGTTTAATTCCACATTCCAGCTCAGCCTGCTCTTCTACACATTTTGATTCCTCAATATACTGTATGTCAAAGAGGTTCGTTCAGAGAACATTTCTGTTTCTTAAGATTCCTAGCTGAATTCTTTCATTTTTAAAATATCTGTTTCTTCTTTCTTAATGGGAAACTTAGGGTTAGGAGAGTTACATTCTTTTATCCATGCTATTTTCTTCTTAGAGCAAAGATTATATAGAAACTTCCAGCAGCTAGTTGAAAATCTTAGGTTTTCTAATGCATATATGGGAAAGGCTAACTAACAATTTCCAAATTTGTTTTCTATTCAATGATATATACTATATACTAAACTGCACAGGAGGGGAAAGCACCAGTGTTATATAGTATGATGGATAAATGTTTCTGGTATATCTTTAACAAGAGTATAGGTAGAAGAATGAATTGATGACTGTTCTTATATTAAGTATTTCCTATCCTCGTCTTTGTAAGACTCCAAAAGGCATGTTAAAATTCCATCTGGGTTTTCTTTAATTTTAGGAGACTACGACAAGCAGAGCAAATTTGCAAATAGTAAAAGCAGCTAAACGAATTAGCACTCGGTCTTTGAGGACAAGATTTCAAAAGAAAAAAATGCAATTAAGCAATCCTGTTTAATAGAACAAGATGTGTAAGACGTTCAGTAAGAACTTAAAAGTGCTCAACAATTACAGTTGATGACTTTTACTAAAAGGTAAAAGACACAAACACAGATTTTTGTCTATCCTGGAACATTTTTGTCTTATCATGGCAAATCATGTCATGGTTTATATCATTACAATAAAAGTGGAAAATATGCTAGTGATCAGTACAAATGTTTGATTGTTTCTTAATATATAAATAAAGTAGATTGGAAGGTTTTTCATATCATTGTGCTGTAGAGTGGACCATTAGTTTTAAGACATACACATAGTGCAAAGAGAGCAATAATGTCAGTTGATTCTAATCCTTCTCAAAGCAGCATGAAGATATTTGCATTCATATCAAACTGAACAAGTTCTGCCCTTATTGCAAGAATATCAGGGTAAATATAAGGAGAGAAAGAGAACTGGCTATTTTGTGTAGAAGGCCTCCGCAAATATGATGGCTTTTTGATATGTTACAGTTTTAATTGATAAGGTAGTTATAATCTGTCTCACAGGCAATTTACATCTTTATAATTGTCTTCCTCTCTGCTTCTTCCCTCACCACATCCCAATTTAAATCTTAGATCAGTTTAGGCATTTGATGCATCGGATGAAGTGAGCTGCTGCAGCTCAGAAAACTTAAATCTCTTGATAAAATTGATCAGTCAGAAAAGGTGCTATCAGACTCCTGATTACAGTTAGTCCTTGACTTATGGCCACAATTGAGCCCAAAATTTATGTTGCTAAGCGAGACGGTTGTTCAGTGAGTTTTGACCCATTTTGCAACCTTTCTTGCCACCGTCGTTAAGTGAATCATGAGAGTGCTTAAGTTAGTTATTCAATTGTTAAGTGAATCTGGTTTACCCATTGACTTTGCTTGTCAGAAGGTCACAAAAGGTGATCACATGATCCCAGGACACTGCAACTATCATAAATGTGAGTCAGTTGCTGTCTGAGTTTGATCATGTGACCATGGGGGTACTGCAAAGGTTGTAAGTGAAAAAGTCTCATAAGTCACATTTTTTTCAGCGATGTTGTAACTTTGGACAGTCACTAAATGAACTGTTGTAAGTCAAGGACTACCTATATGTGTTTCCTCCTGCAGATAGATAAATGATAGATAGATGATGATGATGATAGATAGATAGATAGATAGATTGTGTGTGTGTGTGTGTGTGTGTGTGTGTGTGTGTGTGTGTATTTCTGTTATTGCAGTACAAAAGCTCTAGGTTCAACTTAAAGACTGCCAAAACAATATACTTTTCTCATTACCATCACATCTGTTTTCTGAAACAAAAATCAAGGCAAGATTCCAGGAGGAGCTAAATCATATGTTAGGGGAGAATAACATTTGATCATATACTTCAAGGGTGTCAAACACATCATGTGATGTTTCGTGACGTTTTTCCCATTCATGGAATTGGGGGGGGGGGGCATAGCCTGTGCATCTGCCAGTTTGACATCCCCGATATACTTCATAATGTAAATAGAACAAATGTCTCTTGGAAAGTGATTGATTTTTTTAAAAAATAGTGACTGACATAATGGTAATAAATGGAAGGTTTGTGTTAAGTAACTGACATATTTCATTATGAACTTTGTACACAGTCTTCAAGCCAATCAAATACCATTCTTTTTACTTTTTACTTTGACCTTTTGTGCCTTTTACTGTTCATATGCTCTGATATTAATAATTGACATTCTCAAATAACCTCAGAATCTGTCTCTTTCCTCCTCCCTGCCCCTTCTCAAAAGGATCTCGATGTAAAGGGGTTCTTTGATTGATAAGTAATTCTGTCTGATATATATGTATGTATGTATGTATGTATGTATGTATGTATGTATGTATGTATGTTTTTTTTTAGAAGCAGAAGATATTTCAGAGAAAATATCTTTTTTCTTTCATTTCTTTCAAAAGCTTTTTAGAAAACTCAGTACCACCACACTCCTAAATGAGCAGAAGATGTGGCTAACGGGATGGGTTTTTTTTGGTGCCTTAAAAGAAAAGTACCCTCTTCCCCCGTTGGGGAAGTGGGATCACCACTAACCCTGAAAAACTGATCACCTAGGGTCAACTCAATCACCTTGCAATATTAAGCTGGAAAGTTTCACACAACTCATATCTGGAGAACCTTTGCTTTGCCTGCTTCATGCAGCAAGAATTTTCTGTGATGTAGCTAATCACTTATTCCTCTTTTTCACTAATGGTCTTTTAAGAACTGGGGAGAAAGCTAAAGAGCTGGGAACTGGCTAAGGCATCTTTAGAGTCATAGTCAAGGTCATTTTCTCACACAACTTCCATGCAGTAGGCTGACATGTGGAACTTTTAGGAATAGCTATCTTTGGATCCTGCCAGCTGCATTACAAGTAAGACTATCCATACCCATGGGGAAAAGATACAGCCAGGTGCCCCTGTAGTGTAACTTTTAAGAAAGCAGACTAAGAGAACCAGGATCTGTTCTCACACACTCAGATCTGTGATCCAATGTTTTGATTGTGCATGAAAACCTGACTCATATTCTGATTTTTTTTTCACCTATTGTGAAAATCGCATTTCTTGCAGCAGAAGAGAGCTAAGCTTCCAACATTATTATTCCTTAGTAAGAGATCGAAGATGTTGTGTTTTCTTAAGCAATGACCTTGCTTGAATTAGATGATGAAATCCTAACACACAGTGAAAGTATCTGTGTAGATAGTTTTTCCCCCTCCCAAAGTGATCTTGGTCTTGGCTGAGATTTCTATGCTGTAGCAATTATGATTTACATATTAAAAGATCATAAACTGCAGAGGCGACCATAAAAGTTTGTGGCTTCTCTTGTAACAGCAATGTGAGTTTTCTTATAAGCTTCTAAGAATTATAAGCAATTCAACATGTAGATTATCAGCTGTGAAACCTAACATGACATGGGAATGGATTTTGGAGGATCATCTGCTTCCAAAGGTACTTACCTGTTGTGGCCCAGCAAGAGCCGTTGGAGCTGCCACCAGACTCCGACAGCGAGGGGCCCTATGAGTTGGCTCTGGAGGATGTGGAGGACCCTGGACAGGGTCCAGCAGCAGGAGGTGCCTGAGCCTTGAACCAGTGGGGAGGAGACAAGGGAGAGGGAGTCGGATGCCAGCAGTGAGTTGCTCCTGGATGCACGGCACCGAAGAGCTAATAGGCGTCAGGAACAATTACGCAGTTACAGGAGGTAATTGCACTCAGCTGGTGGTCATTAGGCTCCTCTCCAGACTATAAAAAGACTCCTTGTGTACACGACCCTCTTTGCAGAAGTCAACGCAGGATTGAATGTCGGAGGACATTACTGTGAGCTTGGCAGGCTGGATTGCTGACAAGCCTTATCTGTGTTTATTGCTGCCCAAGCCGGTTTGCTGCCAAGGACCTGTCTGTCTGTTAATTAAATGCCGTAACTTATCTTTGGCTCGGAGTGTGCTTGGGTGTGGAACGAGGGGGGGTCAGAACACTTACCCATTTTACATGCTCCAACAGATCTGGGTCTCCTTGTGGAAACAGTGTCATTTTGTGGACCCTGGACATGTGCTTTCCTGGTCTCCATCTTGCCCTTTGCAATGACCTTCCTTTCAATGTATGGTTGGCCCTACCCTGCAGACTTTTCAAAAGGCAGTTTACGACTTGACTCTTTTCCTGGCCTTTGAATCAGGAGAAGCAGAGGACCTAATTTGATGGGTCATACTTTTGTCCTGAATGTTATTTGAATGATTTTGTTCGTTTTTAATGGCATGTGTTGTTTTCTTTGGTAGTTGCTCAATTGCTTTTTTTAAATAATATTTTACAATATAATAAAAAGACAAGTAATACAAACTTTTTTTAAAAGTGCACTTTAGAAAGTGCAGAAACAAAAGAAGAGAAATTACAGGTAGTCCTTGACTTACAATCACAATTGAGCCCAAAATTTATGTTACTAAGCGAGACAATTGTTAAGTGAATTTTGCCCCATTTTATGACCTTTCTTGCCACACTTGTTAAGTGAATCGCTGCAGTTGTTAAGTTGGTAACATGGTTGTTAAGTGAATCTGTCTTCCCCATTGACTTTGCTTGTCAGAAGGTCAGAAAAGGAGATAACATGACCCCCGAGACACTTCATCCTTCACAAACATGAGTCAGTTGCCAAGTGTCCAAATTTTGATCACATGGCCATGGGGAGACTACAAAAATTGTAAATGTGAAAAACAGCCATGACAGTTTTTTTTAGTGCTGTTGCAACTTTGGGTAGTCAGTAAATGAACTATTGCACTTGAGGACTACCTGTATAAAGAAATGACTTCCCCTACATAAACAAATATAAACAGTTTTAGTAATTTGTCACCTTCTCTTAAAATGTAGCAAATGAGCTCTTCTTCCCATATCTCATCTCTTATCTATAAACAAATACTTAAAGCTCTGTTCAGTCCTGGTCAGCAGAAGACCATTAAGGCTGACCAGAGACAGCAATGTATCTATTTTAACCTTGATCAAATAAACCAATTTTGTAGTTCTCTATTTACATTTAACAATCTTGGGGTTTTTAAATATTCCTTCCCCTTCAAATTAGTTATGGAATCTGATTTTTTTTCCTCATATTTTTCTTTATTGCTTCTCACAAAATTCTTCAGAATTTTAACAGATCACTTTTATAAATCCAGTTCCTTGATGATTTCTTGTACGCTACCCAGAATCCTGTTATCCAAGCTAGACAGTTATATAAATACGTCAAATAAATTCAAAACTACTCAGTTGTGAAACATTCTAATAATTTGACAAGAGAAAAGAAATTGGATGTCTGAAAACAATACCTACTGGTATGTACTTATTATTGCCATATATGAGTAAATGACCTGCTGTTTTCAAGGCTAATGGAAGTCATGGCACGACAAAACTGCGGTCCACTAAAGCGCGCCCGATTAAAGCGTGTACCTGACGTCATCAGCAGCGCGACAAATAAAATTAAAAATAAATTAAAATTAAAATAAAATTAAAGCAAGCCGATTCACATAAAGGTAAGGGTTAGGTTTAGGGTTAGGGTTAGGTTAAGGGTGAGGGTTAGGTTTAGGGTTACGTTAAGCATTAGGGTTAGGTTTAGGGTTAGGTTAAGGGTTAGCGTTAGGTTTAGTGTTAGGTTAAGGGTTAGGTTTAGGGTTAGGTTTAGGGTTAGGTTAAGGGTTAGGCTTAGGGTTAGGTTTAGGGTTAGGTTTGGGGGGGTTAGGTTTAGATTTACGCGTTAATTTTAAGTTTACCGCTCACAGCGCGCTGTTTTCGTCGCACTGTGATGACGTCACGTACGCGCTTTCGTCGAGCGTGCTTTCGTCGAGCGCGCTTTTGTGGTGGAACCAATGGAAGTATATAGTCCTGCATCCTTTCTAAGCCCAGTGAAGAGCTATATATATGAAATAAGTAAGAAACAATTGAAAAGGAAAAAGAAATTTTTTATGTTCTCCAGCTGCAATATAATAGAAAAAAAAATCATTCCATGATTTCCCAAGATACTAAGACCGTAACTTTTTTTTTATTTAATGGGATGCTATTTATTTTTATTTTGTCAGGTGGATTCTTAAAAACGTTAAAGGTTTCATAAGGGATCAATTAAATTGTGATGGTTATGCACACCAAATTTGATTTAGCTGTCTAGGTTTGGCAGTAACAAAGTAAGATCAATTGATAAGCCAGCAGAATAACTTGGCTTAATGTACTAAAAAAGACTATAAAATTAAAAGCTAAGCCTTTTTCTCTCTTTGTGCATATTTAAACAGTAGCATTATAATGTTCAATCTCAGCTCAACTCCTCTCACTGATTTGCTGTGGCGACATCCGAAGGAAAGGACTATTATCTATGCCACCTTGAATTCCTGAAAGAAAAGAGGGGAACCAAATCTAATACATAAATGCAAGTCCAGTTGTGGAGCATGTAATACTCGGAACAGGGCTGCTGTACAAAGGGTTCTGGCATATGGAACAAATCAACATGAATTCAGAGCAAAGCTTTCAGAACGCGATATACCTCAGTCTCAAAAAGAGCTTTTTCAAAAGGCAACTGGACTATGTTTTTTTCATTGAGGAAGACGTTTTGCTTCTCATCCAAGAAGCGTCTTAAATTCTGACTGGATGGTTTTTGGGGGGGAGTAGTAGTCAGAACCGAAGAAGCGTCTTTCCCAAGAAAAAAAAAATCCAGTTGCCTTTTGAAAAAGCACCTTTAAGACAACCATGACCTGGATGCCTGAGAATCTCCATAGACGTATATGCCTCAGTGTTAAATATGGATTAAACGTATGCCTCATTCATGAATGCTTTTTAAGGCTCGAAATCAGATGGAACTCTTTTCTTCTAATAAAATACATTAGGCACCCCTCATCCATAACAGCAACACCATTAAACTTCTATTTAATCAGCATGGTCATTGATTTTGTTAGCTGAAGGCAACAGGGGGGGGGGGGTGTCCAGATTAGGAATTATCTTACATTATCATTGAGCAAAACAGACCAATGCCTTGACTCAATAGCTCCCTCCTGTTTCTGCCACTAGACAGCCCACAAACTGCCATTGTCTCATAAATTGGTTGGGAATTTCAATTCTGTATGGTGTGCAGAATAGCAATGAATGATTGTGGAGGGTGTTGGTGGTTTTAAAACAGATCACATATTCTACATTGCTTTTTTTTTAAACACTCCAGGGAAGCAATTTAAGTGGTCTTCATTTGGACACTTGAACTGCCTAACCCTCCTGTTCCTTCCATTCCAATTGAGTTATTTCTGGTTTGGTATCCTCAGGTAATGGTAATGTCAAACTAATGAAGGTCTCTCATTGTATCAACTTCATGCTTGTAAAAAGTACATTGGTCTCACTGAAAGCCACACAGAAATCTTCAGGAGTGATAGGAAGTATGGCAGTGTGTTACTATGTGTGTACTTTTGGCTCATAATGCTCATCTGTCAGTTCACAAAGTGATAAGAAATCTGAGATGTTTGCATTATTGTTCTGAATGGTAGAGTTCATTTGCCTAAAAATCCTGAAATCTTCAGAAAAGAAAATTACTTTTGCAGGAACCCAAGGCAATGAGCCAATTCAGAGAAACAGTGCAAAAATTGCCTTGATGTACCTGAATTGTTTATACTGCAGTGACTGTAGTTTCTTCACTTGAAGATTATTTATTTGTATATAATAGATAAAAGTAGCAGCCAGTTGCATTTGCTACTTGAAATTAAGTGAATGGGATAATATTTTCATCCTGTTACTATAGGGATACTGACCTGTACAGTATTATTAAATGTTTTAAGTATAAATTTGAAAAGCATAGCAACTCATTTTATCTACTTTGTCAATTTAATCCATTTTAGTTTTCTTTTTCAATATTTTTTATCACATGAACCAAACTTACCTATAGTATTTTTTTTGCAAATAATGTGCCATTTACACATTTTTAGGGGTTACAAGACAGTCTATGTCAAGTCAGTTTTATTAACTGAACTGATACCCAGTCTTTAAATATTTCTGTTGAAGTTCTAAAGCCATTCCCTAGAGTAGCCCCATGGCGAGATAGGCAGCAAATAAATTTAACAATAATAATCATCTGTTCCCTTCCAGAATTATCACTCTGATCTGGGTTGAGCATTCCAGAACTTTAATTCCAACATCTAATTTTAAATGGAAATCATCTAAGCTAGGTCAGGGTGTATTAGTTTAGACATCCTACAATATTCCCTTCTCCTACATGTGGAAGTCTATAAGATCATTGTATTTACCTTCATGTTAATGAAAGTATGTTTGCCTTTCCATTAAGCAATGGCAAAGAGCATTAAAATGTTTCTTACAGGTGCTTAAGTTGGAATCTTCAAAAGTTGCTTTGGCATTTACTGAAGCACTGTATTCATTGAAAGGTAAAATTTTATTGCAGAGGGGAAAAGAGGAATTTAGTGTAGGATTTTCTTAGGAAAATCTGTAGGTTATATAGCCCATATCTGCAAACATTGACCAAAGGCAAAACAGTATTTCTGAATATCAACTAAAGCAATGATAAAGCACTTTGGGAGCCGAAAAGAAACATCTTGATGAAATCAGGACAGGTGTGTGTGTGTCCGTCCGTCCGTCCATTACAATTTGGCGAATGTCACTCATGGGTACATTTTCTGATGGCCAAGAAAAATGAAACTGATAATGTTCAGTGCAATATGCCTGAGAAGCAAAGACGCTCCCAATGGAATTAACAAAATAACAGAGTTGGTAATTAGTAACCAAAATTACTAATTACTATCAAACTTAAAGCATTGATCCCAATGTAAATACATTGGTGATAGAACAATTAATATCATTATAATTGTTAATACAACTGTCATTACATTATTACAGAGATTAAAACCGATGGGAAACAATGGAGAATGGAGAACTAAAAAGACTAAACATGTATGCATGTTTACAGAAGGCTGTATAACTTATATGCAATATAATATATGTATGTGTGTATGTACATATAATATGTTCTGTATATTGTTATGCTTGTCTTGTTTTTTCTTTTCTTTTTCATTTTCCTGTTTTTAAGGGTAAAAATGTTTAATAAAAACTATTTTTTTAAAAAAAAAGAAAATTAAAAAAAAAACAGAATAACAGAGTTGGAAGGGACTTGGAGATTTTTTAGACCAACCCCTTGACCAAGGAGAAGACCCTATACTATGTCAGACAAATATCTCATCCAAGATTTTCAATATTCAGTTGTACATTAAGCATATTTTAATGACATGAAAATGTTCAATGGTCTGGATAAGAAACAGAATAATTCTTTTTGAAAGTAGAACTTTATCTTCTTTAAATACAGGAATTTTCCTGTGGCTTTATGCAATGTTAGGGCAGTCTTAAATACACACATTTTATCCATGCTGATTGAAAGGGTATGACTTCATAATTCCAGACATACTTGAACATGGAGTACATTGATGTTTTAATCTGGGTTATGTGTGTATGTATGCATGCATGCATTTTTATGTATGCATGTATGTATGTATCAGGTGGGTTGCTCCTGCTTCGGCTCGGTTCACTCGAACCGGTAGTGGAATTCAGGCCTGGGTCATAGAACCGACAGCAACCCAGGCCTGCCACGCCCCTGAACTGGTTGCCTTGCCGCTGCTGGGCCGCCACCATTTTGGTTTTTAGTAACTGTGCATACGCAGTTCACTGTAAATTGTTCCGTACATGCACGAAGAACAATTTACATTGAACAATGCATGCACGTTGCACACAGGTTGTGAACCGGTAGTAAAACCGGCAGCAACCCACCTCTGGTATGTATGTATGTGGAGATCATAGGTCACCCAACTCAACAGAACTTTGGCTGGCTCACACATTAAAAACAAAACCACAATACAGTACACTAAACCAAAAAGAAAAAGATAAAATATTATCATAATTGGGAAACAAATCACATAAACCATAATCTAATCCTCATAGTTAAATCCTTGTGGAACCTGGGGAAAAGACAAGATCTTTAAAGCAAGCCCATTTGGAACTTTGAACATTTGGAGAGATGGTATTCCAGATGGCTGGTGCTACAGCATAGAAGACTTCTGGGTAGATGTCTGTCAGGATTCTTCTCAATCATCCAGGTCATGGTCATGGTCCCAAAGGTGCAACTGTGCTTCCTTGTGTTTTTTTTCCTTTGAAAACATTTTGCTTCTCATCCAAGAAGCTTCTTCAGTTCTTCTTACATGCTTTTGGAAAAGCATCCTTGGGATGCTTCTGGGTAGGATATGGGACTAAAAGGCTAGACTCATTTGGACAAATGATCTGTTCCAGGACAGGATAATACCAGCCTGTTAAACCATGTGGAACTCTTGATTCTCCTATCTTTCAAGACCTGAATACATTAGGTAGCAATGACTCTTGTCATTTATGGCATGTTGTCTCCAGAAGGTGGTGCTGGGAGACTGCTGTTCAGTGACATTGTTTTGTCTGCAGTGCCCCATAAGGTTCCATTTATCTATCTTTTGTAGTTTTGTTACTGTCCTGAAGCACTGGAGAGGAACCGCTGAATGACTTGCCTTCAACATGCCGATGCCACTGAACAGTACTGCAGTTTATATTCAATTCCACAAAAGTAGTTGACAGAGTTTGATCAGAAGCTCATTTTATTGAGTAGGCAGGAGAAAAGACAGACTTAGGAACATTCATCAGAAAGTTCACGGATTCTGTTTATTTATGAAAAGGGTATATTCCTTCTGAAAGATCATGGTCTTAACTTGAGAATGTTTCTTCATTCTGTGATGCCCTGGATCTTCATCTGATGACAGTGGGTTTCTTTGTTTAGTTTAAGGCAGACTGTAAAAACTTATTTGCTTCACAAGGCTTTTAAGTAATTTTTCAATATATTTCTTCTGAGCTCTGGTTTTTAAAGGACTGGGTTTTTCCTGATCTTAATTTTGCTAAGTATGCTTTTAAGTTTTAAAGATGCAATTTACCCGTGGGCCTTTTCTAGTTCCAAAGGCTACTCAGAAATGCTTTAAATAAACAGAGTTGCTTTGCCTGCCTGGAATATATCTCAGTTATGCATGAACTGATGTATGCTCTTGAAAGTATTTAGTAGAATGACTTTTAACATTAAAGGCTTTAGAAAGCGTTCAAAGGGCATAAGCAGTTGATATTCCCATTTTAAGAGATTTCACTAGCACATCTGCCTGTAAAGCAGCGCAAGATAATTTAATAATGCAGCGGTACATCAGGTCTTTGGATATATGCTATAATTGGATGTACATTCATCACTTAAGCAATGGGATTTTCCCCTCTATTCCATCAGCATCATTCCATGCATGCTCCCAGTTTTCTTTTACAGAGAACCTCCAATCCTTCAGAAGAGATTTGAGGATGTTTCAAGAGTAGAGAAGGATTTCCTTCCCTTGACAGATGATTCTTTGTCAATAGAAAAAGGATACCTTTGGGTGCAGGTTGATAGCATGATGTTTATACACTGATGGAGTAGTATTTTTAGCCTTCTGGGCAAGATGCCTGTTTTCTGTCTCTTTCCTGGTTACACAATGTTTTATCTCTCTTTTAAAGGGGTGGGCATGTGGAGCAAGTCGGCCTTGTACTTTGATTTGTAGAAGGTGGCTGCCTAAGAGAACGTAAGGAGAAATAAAATGAGTATAAGAAGAAGAAATGGGGATATCTGGAAAAAGGTATCCCACCTGTCTTACTCAGGCAGTACTCACTGCTACCTTACTACCTACCTAATGTGCATGTGTATCACTTGTATAACACAGATAACTTACTAGTAAAAGAAGGTAATGAATAAAATGTCAAGATTGAAAATATAGTATATCTTTAGGTTAGGTAGAAAATGTATTAATAAGGATACATTTTAAACAAGTAGGTTGTTATTTTTATAGTACTTTTATTAAAATAGATATGTACAACACTAAAAATCTAATACAAACTATTTTTTTTAAATGGAAAGGCCGAAAAATAGAAAAGAAAGAAAAATTACGATAAAGAAAAAGAAATATGTAAAAGATTTCTCGCTTCATAGTAATACAACTTGTAACTGTACCTTATAAGTAACTATGATTTGTAGTAACATATGTTCTCTTAAAATGCAACATATGATCTTTTCTTGCTTTTAGCAGAGCTGTTTTTAGTTTGCTATTTCTTCCCTGGAAGTCCAAACAAATGGGTTACTTTTTGTGTAAAATAAATCATAGTAATTTTTAAACTAATACTGAATTGGAAAGTTTTCTGTTTCTGTTGTACTAGAGAATTGCTTTTCTGCTAAATATTTTTCTTTTAGCAAACAAATTAGCAAAGGAATGATCAAAGTCTTCTGAATCATAGTGTCCTAAAGGTATCCCAGATGAGCTAATCTAAAGTTGTCTCTTATGCAGGGTTTAGAATTCAAAGACAGTTAAATGTTGCATCTTCTAGAAACACCGACTTGGGAGGAACAGTTGGGTAGATGATTGAGAATAGCTAAGAATTGCATTTTTTAAAATGGCCTGGATTGTCTTCACAGTAGTAAGTGTTTTGCATTTTAATGGAAAACTTCACGATTGCTTTTGAAAAACAAACAACATTTCTTCAACTGGATGACTATGTTTTGAAGATATTAACTTTTGGATCACTCCTTGGCAAAGTAATGTTTGGATGACTTGCTGTTTATACACATGTCTTGAAGGCCTAGTGCATGAACCCAGATGAAAATGCAACTTTTCAACACAACTGGATTGAAAAAGTGTAGTTAAGGTATATAAGATCATTCTGTTAGTTTCTCCCATCACATATCAAAATGAAGCCATCTAGTAGAAGGAATTATAATATATGGGCCCCAGTGAGAATAGGTGCATGCTTTGTGTCAAATTGAATAAGAAAAAATATAGCAGATTTGCTCATGATGTATGTATATAAGTAAATGTCTTGATGCATACTTGGGCAAGTACAGTATATATTATGGGAACTGTGATATGAGCAAAGCTCTTTGCTCCACGTATGCTTAGAAAGAAATTATATCTGAGCTCTGTGTTAAAAAAAAATTCCTGAACAATTTGTATATTGCTATTTTAAACTATTAGAACCTGGATGTGGAAGGACATTTTTTTAAACAAAGATCTGAATAATCTGAATATCAATCATATTACTTCCCTATCATTATTAATTTCAAAAAATTAAGTGGAGATATATTTTAAGACATCTCATTTCGTATTGAAAATTTTAATTCTTACTGTTGCTCAAGACAAGCACCTCAAAGGGAAGAATACTGTTGGTCCCAGAACAATTAAAAAAGAACTGAACCTACATTCAGTCTAATTCAAATACTCTCTGCTGTGTACAAAAACTGCTGGTTCTGCAGGAATGCATTTAGTCAAAATCTAATTTGTATTATATCTTCAGGTGGGACGAATCCACTGAGAAATACATAAAATATTGTCTTTACTTTTTCATGGAGAAAATAATTACTTGGTGCAAAGTATGTATACATAAGGTATCCTGGAGTTAGGTAAATGGATAGTTTATTTATTCCTCTCAGCTGGTTGGTTAATAGTAGATGAAACAACCCTCCAGTGAATTGCCATTACGCACACCTGCTTGTATGTGAATAATCTTTATCAGTTGTATCCCTACTGTTTTGTGAATCTGGGGAGTTTGAGCTATGTGGTAATGACTGTGGGGCATTTTAGTTTGAGTGTGGTTCTTTGTGAAATTGTTGACTGGTTGGATTAGGTAATTGGATCGCAATTAGCATAGGTAATTGATGTGATTTTAATCTTATTTTGGCCCGTGGTAATCTTGGCCTGATACAGATCTGGATTTTAGATCAGAGAATATTTGAAGGCAGGATGGGCAGCATTATAGTAATTCCAAAGGACCTCGCCCTAATATCAAGAACTCTATGCAAAAGATTAGCAGCATGAGCAAACAGGAAACATGTTTTACTTCAAGCTTGGAATAGAATAATTTTACTGAAAAATTCTGCTGGAAAATACTGCATTGGCTCTATTTCAAGAGAATACAATTTGAAATTGTTCAACTTTGTTCCATCTGAATTAACTCAAAAATTTTTGAATGTTCCAGCTTTGGAAAATAAGGGGAACATGGGACAACACTTTTCCGTATTTTTTTTTTCACTCCAGGCCATAAGAGTTAGTAATCTTCTGTGGGGATTATAGTTTTTTAAGTAAAATAATAATAAAAGTAATCCCTTTACTTGTTATTTCTATTGCTCAGATCGCAGGTAGCAATTAGTATAGATTACCATCTCATCTGCTAAGTTCTTTCCTGGACTTCTCTAGAGCTCTAAATTACACAAATAATATCATAACATGACAATAGCAGCAAAAGTATACTAATATTCCAATTTTGTACACCAGAAAAGCTTTGCAATTGCATTGTGATACTCAACATCAAGATGGTTAAAAAAAATTCACATGCACACTAAAACTCAGCAGAGCAATCCAAATGGTCCTAATAGTAGTCTTTACATTTGCAACTCAGAAGAATTGGTGGCTGTTTGATTAGTTGTAGCAATCCAGACCTGTCTCTAGTAGCAGAGCAATGGCTCTCTTCAGTTCTAAACCATGAGTTTAACTACCGTAATTAGTATTTTGCCTCAGCAAAATACTAATTATGGTCTACTTTTTATCTTCTCCAGGCTAATGGAAGTAGGGACATCATGAGCCCATCTATTGCTGTATTGGGTAAGTTGTTATAAACTAGCCCAATCAAAAGCCACAATATAAATGCCCAATTAGTACTATCACAACATTCCCAAAAGTGCCACTGAAAGTAGCTGAAATTTGTTTTGAATACAAGTTGGACATCATTTCACGCCAAAGCAAAACAAAACAAAATTTCAATCTTAGAACACTAAGAACAGCTATTTTGAAACATGTTTTGTTTCCATTATAAGAAATGATGCAGACCTCTCTCCTTTTTTTAACAGAAAGCTGCCTTTGCTTAAATTATATTTGAAGGGGAAGAGAGGATATTGGGTTTCCGTGACTGATAGGTCTGTTTTCAAACTAGAGTGATCCTAGCAATTAGGGCATCCATTTCCAGGATCTGGAGGGCTGAAAAGATTGGGCAATTGGTGTGGAATGATTATTTACCAATTCTGCAAAGGTCTATGTCTTAATGTCACCAGTGCCTCATTCTGACTGGTTCACAATGGTTTCTAAGTTGCACTAGCCAACCTTGCTTAACAGTTTGTGATCAATAATTTTTTTATGCATTGTTTCTCCAAATTTTGAATTGGTTTAAGCAATTTAAATGGATGTTGTGAAAAAGGTAAATCTGTGTACTTTAATATTGCCCTGTGAAATTCTGGTTCACCATATTCAGGAAGGGATATCTTTACTCTTATACTGTAAATACGTGTTCCCTTTGAACAACATTTCCTTTCCTATCTGCCTAGAATTTGACATAGATATGCTGGAATTTATTGCTACAGATGTCATCACATTAGATAAACAAAGCTGCAGGCATTTAAGATCAGGAGATAAAATACTAAAGCTGAACAATTCCTGTGGATTTTAGAAGGCTTTCTCTCTTCAGAAAAGTTTCCTCATAAAGCTCTAATCTAGTCTTCCTGTAAATTTCATTGTGTTCTTCTGGAAAATATGCTGGGTATGTTGCTTCTGTGCAAGACTAAAACAGAACTAAATTGCCTGCTACAATTTTACACTAGAATCCCAATATATCAGATAGAATTATTTGTAGCTTTGCTTGGATCTGAGTAGACTGTTTCTAAATTTGATTTTGTTTGTTTGTTTATAATATTTATAGAGCCACCCATTTTCTGTTGAACTGTGGGTGGCTCCAATCAACTGAATCTCCTGACTGATAGGTGGCCCTTTTTGTTGAATATCACTAGGAAGTATAAATGGTCATCTCACTGCTGTCATAAGAAATAAAATGCATTTTGCATATATGGTTTAAAGTCTGCAGGTGTAGATGGAAGATAGGGTTGGAAGGGACCTTGGAAGTCTTCTAATCCAATCCCCTATTCAAGCACTAGAAGTGATATGCTCAAGGACTATAATAGCAGTCTTCCAATACTTGAGGGATGTCACAAAGAAGAGGAGGGGTAGACCTACTCTCTAAAGCACCTGAGGAGAGGAAAATAAATAACAGGTGGAAGATAATTAAAGAAAGATCCAACTTAGAAGTAAAGAGAAATGTTATGACAATGAGAAGAGGAATACTTTGCCTGCGGAACTTGTTGGTGCTCCATCACTAGAGGCTTTCATGAAGAAACTGGACAGCCGTTTGTCCGGAATAAGGGCTCCTGCTTCAGCAGAGGGTTGGCCTAGAAGACCTCCAGAGTCCCTTTCAACCAGTGGTGGGTTTCAAAAATTGTTGGAACCTACTCTGTGGGTGTGGCCTCCTTTGTGGGAGTGGCTTGCCACCCATGTGACCGAATGGGAGTGGCTTGCCGCCCATTTGACCGGATATGAAATTATGAATTAGTACTTAGGTCGGTCCAAGTAGCTATTCAGAAACTCTGGCATTGAAGTATCCAAGTCTTAAAGCTGTCAAGTTACAAGATCCTTGCCAGTGGTGGGTTTCAAAAAAAATTGGAACCTCTTCTGTAGGTGTGGCCTGCTTTCCGGGTCCACTGGTGGAACCACTTCTAACCGGTTCGGTAGATTTGATGAACAGGTTCTACCGAATAGGTGCGAACTGGTAGGAACCCACCTCTGCCTTCAACCCTATTATTATATGTTCTATATACTCCTGCAGGCTTTAAACCATAGGTGAGCACCTTATAGGCCACACATGGCTATTAGCTGCTAGTGTATGGTTTGCAGAGCCTCAAAAGAGAGAAAGAAAAAAAATTAAAAAAGAAAAGTGATTTTCAACCTTCTCTTTGCTTTGGCTCCATCTTCTGCCAGCAGTAAAAGGCCTTCCATACGGTAATATGGCCCTCAACTCATATAAATTTTCCCACACTGGCTTTAAACAAACAAGTAATTAATACAATTCATTAATGCAAATTGTACATTATGATTAGATGCATCATTATCCTTTAAAATAAAAGTGGATTTCACTTGCATGATAAAAGTTTCTCTACTTTCCAAGCTTGTGATGTATAAAGATTGAGTGCAACGTGAACAATCACTATAACGTTTGTCACAGTTTTGACTTCCATAGATTTCTTCTTCAAAAGTTGGCAGTCCATAGTGAACTATTGTGATTGCTTATAAAACTCCCTTGTTTTGCTTCCTCGAAGCTATCTGACTCTAAATTACCTTAATTTTACATGCACACTTTTTTTAAAATATGGATCACTGCTCTCCAGCTATAAGAATTGGAGTTGGAGGAAGCTTTTCTTTCTAGGGGTCATCACAGTGGATCAGTTATCAAAATAATGGATTGCTTCCTGTTTTTGCTGGCTGATCTGATCAGGGCCTGAAGTTTATTGGAAACTTCAAGTTACATAATGAGCATGGAATCCAAGTCATGCATTCTTTTTAGTTGAGGGTGATTACATTAACTGTTTTGCATACATCCCCAAATAATTCAAAGCAAGTTATTCTTCAAAAAGCAAACAAGCTCCGAGATAATTTCTTCCTCAGGCATGGAAGTGACCCTCAACCACTGGCGGGTCTGTTACCACCATTGTGTGAGCCAGCAAACTAAGTTCTCTAAATTGTCTGCAATTTGTGACAATGTAAGGTGTGGTTTTGCCAGTTCTGTGTTTCCGGACATCTATCTTTAAACCAATAGTTGCAGTTATGGAGGTTCTGGAACGCAGTGGGTCACAAGGTTAGAACACTGGGCTGACGATTGGCAAGTTTGCATTCAAAAGCCACTGCTGCCCCGCATGGCAGACTGAGCTCCTGTCAGACATTCCATCTCCTGCCAACCCAGCAGTTTGAAAGTGGGTGACCACGAGTAGCCAAATGGATACAACATTGGTGTACAACTTCATGGGGGCACAAAAGGATACCCCAACTCGGTGTTCCCCAGGCAACAGTAATGACACCAGCAAATCCTTTCCTATGGAAACACTTTGATGCTTCTGACATGGAAATATTGTAAAATAGGGGTTCTATCCATTTCCTAAGAGACAGTTTGACTGATAAAAATGTGCAGTCGAACCGAGCAAGATGTCAGTGTGATACCATAGTATATAAAATTATGGTAGAGAGGCAGGCAGATATCGCAAATGGCCAGTTCACTTCTTCAACACACTGTCAAATGTAATTTGGTTGGATAGTTTTCATATATCTTCTGATGAGCTTATGAAAAAGTAATTCTGACCTGGGAAACAATTATATAAATGATGGTTTGGGGGAGTTACGTTTGGGCAATAACTCAGCTATAGCTATGTATACAACTATTATGGGTAGAATTCTAGAAATATATTATTTATGCAATCATAAAATAGATTGTTGTGGTTTCAGTGTACATGCTTTATTGTTATAGTTTCCAGATAATGTGTAACAAGCTTTATATATAATGAGATGAACATTAATAAATATTTGCTAACAAAAATATAAAGATGTAGGAAATCCTATCCCAAAGGTGCTTTTTCCAAAATGCATCTGGACTTTCTTGGGGGGTTTTCCCCCGCATTTGAAGATGTTTTGCTTCTCATCAAACTTGGAAGAGAAACAAAACATTTTCAAAGGAAAAAAACCAGAAAGTCCTGTTGCCTTTTGGAAAAAGCACATTGGGATAACCATGACCTGGATGATTGAAAACCTCCATAGACCATAGTAAGTCCTGATTCATGTATGTAGCCAAACTTTTAATATATATTAATAATAGATTAAAAAATTAAAATTTGATACCAAGATGATCCAGAAAGTTTTAATGATTAACATCTCTAGAAGTAAAACAATAATGTGTTTAATAGTGAATTTTCAGTATAATGTCAATGTAAAAAGGGATGTGGTGGCTCAGCAGCTAAGATGCTAAGTTTGTCAATCAGAAAAGTCGGCAGTTCGGTGGTTCAAATCCCTAGTGCTGTGTATTGGAGTGAGCTTCCATTACTTGTCCCAGCTTCTGCCAACCTAGCTGTTCGAAAGCATGTAAAAATGAAAGTGTAAAAAATAGGAACCACCCTTGGTGGGAAGGTAACAGCATTCCGTGCACTTTCGGCATTTAGTCATGCCGGCCACATAACCATGGAGATGTCTTCAGACAGCACTAGCTCTTTGGCTTTGAAACAAAGATCAGCACTGCCCCATAGAGTTGGGAACAACTAGCACATAGGTGTGAGGGAAACCTTTACCTTTACTTTAATGATGATGCTGGAGATTCTAGCAAACACCAAAACATAAATATGATAGAATGCAGTAATGAACAATTTCACTTTGGGCATATTTGAAGCATCCTTAAAATGCTGTGAAAAGTTTCAGTGGTAATCCAGATTTATGTATGTTTGCAGAATGCTAGTTATAGTTATAAATAAATAATATGTATTAAAATGTATATCTTATAAAAATAATTTACTTTAAAATTATTATTTATATCTAGATAAGATATAAAATTTTAATTTTCAATTTTATGGTTTTCAATACACTAAAGCATAAATAGCTTGCTCACAAGTTTAAAAATACCTCTCCATTTTCTTTTTTTCAAGCCATTTCTAGTCTTATAAGTAACTGGCATTGAAAGAAATCTTTTGTTACCTGATGTTTTTCTTCATCTGTCTTTTGTTTTGTTGTTGAGCTGTTATTTAGAGTTAGTTTTACATACATGATTCTAAAATCCAGTGCAAATATTTGGAAAAAGTAAGCCAATAATAAATATATGTGAAAAACACTGAACTAAAATATAATACGATAAGTCTACCCAAGGTTTTCCCTGTGTTTTCTTTAATAGAATCTGGATTTATTTTTCACCAATAAACATACCAATGGCATGCCAGTCCTGCCATATATTATGGTGTCTCACAGAACAGAATCTCAAAGAATATAATGACATGAAACTGCCATGTAATACATATATATATAATGCCTTTCCTTCACCCAGAACCAACACAGTGTATGTTGGATGGTTTACAGAGCTCTTCAGATATAATTCTCTTTCTTTATGCTAATAGAAGAAATCCTTTCAAAAACATTTCTTGCCTAAACTATGATATGACATGGCTTACAGACATTTTACTCCCGCCCACCCACCCATAAGAGCCGATGCCTGAAAACTGAATTACTGGAGTAGTGTATCTACTGGTTGTTAATATCTCAAAGCCTCCTGCCAACCTCAAGAATGAAGCCTGGAAAATAATTTTAAAATGTCCTTGAAACCTTGATAGCATGATTGATATGATAAAAAATATTAACTTAAGAAGCCAAAGGATCAAACTGTCAATATTCTTTAATATATGTTACATGAATATGTCCCCCCTCTCAAAATTGGGTCATTGAACAGAGTCAAAATAAGGTGCTTGAATAGGGTCATTCTTTCTAAAGTGGTGGTTGAAATCTATGTCTTGAAGAGGCAAAGTTTGATTCAAGTCAAATATGGTTCCCAGTGACTTCAGGATTCTTCCTGACAGTAGTCTTGACAACACTAGGAAATAGATTACTTTCTTTCCATTTCTAGTCTAGTTAACCTACAACAATGGTACTTCCTAATGGTTTCCATTGAAATACTAATGAGATTCAACTCTGTTTAGTTTTTAAGATCAGCCAAGTTTAGTTAGATGTTGGAGCACAAATACTAAAACAAACTTGCATGGAAATTCAGAAATGGCATTGATCTTCAGGGAATGTTTACTTTTGTTTGCTGAATTTTAAGGCAATGGCAACTATTAGCATACTAAATTTAATAATGCGTGCATCCTGCAGTTTAACTTTGTTTAAAATTTCTGAATCCCAAATGCTCCACATTTGTCAATTAATGATAACATAAAGGAAGTACAATAAACTGTTCCCAGTAAGTGATACATTTCACAGTTTAAAACATTCAACCTCCAGTCCAGTTTGTTGGAAGATAAATGCTCAGTTTGTTCTATACATTTAACTTTGGTGGAAATATTCAAGAAATACTCAAAAGAACAGAAATCTGAATTCCTGTCAGAAATTCCTCCTGATTAAATCATTGGAAACTCCTGAGGCCATTTTGACCCTAATCTTAGATTTCTGTTAAAAAAAAAGTTTTATTATTATACATGACAGGGTCATATATCACCTGAATGATTGTCTTCAAAGCATTATCATTACACAATAACAATAGTTCCAGGATTATTCTTACCGTATTTTCAGAGGGATTCCAATTATGTACAAATTGACATATTGCCTGTTGAATGATATTCCAAATGAGTATAACTTTTGTCACTAACAAATATTCAGATAGGAATCTCAAACTAATTTAGCATCAGTTGGTGATACAGAGAGGTTGGACTAAGTTGGATCAGTCTTTTATTTCAAATATGTTAGGAAACTGAAATCTCTCAGGGAGTTGGGCAGTTCAAATATGAGAAAAACAAAGAAATAAATTTAGGCAAAGTAAATTTCTATAATGTCTGGATTCTCAAAAGAAAATCCTCAGCCACTATTCTAAAGGTTTTTTTAAAAATGCTAGAATTTGGAGATATAATTCAACATACTATCTTTGGTATTGCCTATCAGCTTTCCCCTTAAGAGGACAGGCAAGATAAGAATGATTTACTGTGCAATATCTTAAAATTATAAAGATTTCTTAAAAAAAATGTCCTGAGATTAGATTTAGTTCACGAAGGGACATGGATTTCCACATTGATAAAAGTCATAGCTTGAATATGCAAATAAACACTATTACCACAATATTTCATGTAGCTTTAGGTATCAAGGGTCCGAGTTCTGGGTCTTAACCAAATTAAGGGGTTTGAAATTAAGTACATATGAATCTTACCAGCTTTTTCCAATATGTTCAATTTATTCCTCTATCATTAAGGTCTGAATTCTTTTTTAAAAAAACTTACATCATCAGTCCCATAAGTTGCCTTAAAATTCTTGAGATGAAAGATATATGTACACCATAAAATATTCTAAGTGTTGAAGCCAAGAAAACATGGAGCAGATTTCTTCACATTTGACTTAAACTTTATGATTTAAAGTTTCCTATTGCTGATCTACTAGGAGAAAAATCACCTTGGAGAATGGGGAAGGAAACTAGATTATAATGGGTAACTCTCTGGCATAAATCACATTTTTCCTAAGGAACCATTGACAGGGTCATGATTTTGTAACCATCATTTCCCTAATCAATAACAATATTTATGGTCTAGACCAGGGGTGTCAAACTCACGTCTTCACGGCGGTGTCACGTGACGTATTGGGACTTTTTCCCCCTTCACTAAACTGGGCGTGGGTATGGTCAGTGTGTGATGTATCCAGCCCAGGAGACATGTTTGGAGACCACAGTCCTATTTTGATTTCTACTTTTTCACAACAATTTGAACATAGGTACGTGTCCTTAGATACCAGCCATAATTTTGGGTTTAATTCCAAGAGAAAGCGTATAAGAGATAAATTAAACCGGTCTATAATTAGAACAGTGGAAACACTAAATATAACAAAAAGTGCTGGTTAATTTTCATGAAATAATGTGTGGATTTATAAAGCATAAAATCTAACCCAAGACATCAGTTGAGCATCCTGTGCACAATCTTCCTTAGAGAAACCTATGTAATTTGGCTCTTAATTATGTCAGATGAGGTATCCTCGCACAGCCTTGGCCCTCTCAGAAAGTAGAACAATAATGGAAGTGGTCCTATTTTTGATTTCTTTCTAAATAATTTGGAAGTTTTTGCCTATCAGTGGAATTGGCAGGTAACCTAGCAACATTTCCTTTATGTTCCCATTTTGAGCTATAAGTCCTTAATGGAAAGCTTATGGGTTTACTAATGAAATATTGAAAATACTACTTTAAAAAAAAAATTAGGCTTCTTCTGTAAATGAGCAATTAAAGGACCAGAACTTGAGATCTGAGTTATTAGGTCAGAGACAGGAAAGAAATTGTTCAATAGAATAGACATGCCCTTATTTCTGCAGACATATCTGTATGTTTGTGCATATCAGAATGACTGCTCCATAATCTGTACAGATGCAAAAGAAGACAGCATAAACAGACTTTTGCAGTAAAGCTTTTTTCAAAAAAAATATTAGATGTTACATTGGAATGTGTATATATAGGGCTGTACTGCATTTTAATAAGAGAACAGAATGATTTGTACACATTTCATTTTTCTCTGAAGACTAGCAAATTCTTTTTAAAGAATGGTCCCCCCCCCCAATAATTTTTTGATCCATTGAATCTAAAGAGTGGAGCATACTCAAAATTAGATCCTTTGTTATCGACCAGTGTGGGGCCAGAGGTTGATTACCTTTGTTCACTTCTACTAAGATAAAAATCCTACTGAATTCAGTGGTGTTTTCTCCCAATTAAGGATACAGTTGTAAGGATCGAGTTCATCGGATTCATACTCTATACATCAGCTCATTTTAGAGGAATTATGCTGGGTAGAAAAGGGAGAACTGCTCCAATAGTCCATATTGTGTATTACATGTAAAATTCTCTCTCCCATGCCTTGTTCAAGTCTTTTTGTTTTCTTTTTCTGCCTTTTTAGATTCTCCGCAGCATCCTGCTCTTCCCTACGATAGAACGCATGGCACAAACCCCAAATGGCAAGCTCCTGACTCCCCTGTTCTGCTGGCTCCGTTATATTCTCTACATCCCTATATTTTTGTTCACCCTTTTACCAGAAAGAGTCAAAAGGTTTTTTGCCCATTTTGCACTGTTTCGGCAGAAACGGATTCATGAAACTCTAGTGATGACATCTGTGGACATGCTTAACATGGATTGTATTGGTGAGTAGGACCTGCACATGAGACTTACTGTCTCTTCTAAATTATCTTATCTAACGTGTTTTTTTTTAATTAATCAGTCCTCATGTTATGTTTATGTTTAATGTTTATTAACATTTATAGGCCGCCCTTTTCCCTGAGGGGACTCAGGGCGGCTTACATAAAAATGGGGGAAGGGGGGATACAAAATAAAAGGCAGCTATCATTTTTTTTTTAAAAAAAATGTATTCAGTAATAATTTGGGGGAAATATTTTTAAAGGTTTGAATGGTAATGACAAGTTTGGCTCTTCGGTTTCTAACAATATTGCATAAGTCAAAGTAAAAATGCCTTTACCCCTCAACAATCAAAAATGGATAGGTGAAAAAAAGTTGTTTGTTTATTTATTTATACCATCAATTACCAAAGCATTTTGGTTGTTTATAATATATGAAATGATCTGCAGTGTTTGGAACTTGTACGGTTGTCGCATCCTGGGATATGCTGTCTATCTGTCTGTCTATCATCTATATCTATCTATCATTGTTTATCTATCTATCAATCAATCATTATCTATTTATCTATCATCTATATTTATCGTCTATCTATCTGTCTGTCTGTCTGTCTAGCTAGCTAGCTATTTATATCTATATCTATCTAGCGTGTTTTCCCAAAAATAAGACAGAGTCTTACTTTCTTTTGACCCCCAAAATATTGATTGGGTCTTATTATCGGGAGGTATTGTTTTGGGTTGCCGAGTGGCTGCTCTCTTCAAGCGGGTGCACAAAGAGCCAGGTACAGCCTCAGGGGCAAACGGCTGTGTTGCGCTGTCGCAGCAGCGCAACATACCAGCCATGAGGTAACCACGCTTACGAGCAGTCACCCGGCAACCCCCCTTTCCAGCCAGGCAGAGCACCACTCACGGATCCAGTGATATCCCAAAGGCGCTAAGTCACGTGGTACGCTGCCCTCGACCCCAGTTCCCATGGCTTGACGCATTCTGGGTACTCTTAGATCAGTGCATGGCGCTCTGCCCAGCTCGAAAGGGAGGTTGTGCAAGCACTTTTTCCGTCCCCAGCTGGTGTGCCTCCCAATCTCACCATGCCCTGGCCCAGCTCTCCCTGAAGGGTGGCACTCCGAGCATAACCTATTCTTCCGCTTCCAAACTCCAGAGATCCGCAGCTGAGTCTTTAACCACTGAGCCATCATGTCCTCCTCAATCATAGTGGGCATCTATTGATGACAGTGAACATGTATTCTCCTAGTGCCAGTTTAACACCTTAACTACATTGGCTCTTTGATTTTATTTACTGATCTGAATGTCAAGGTTCCAGCTGATGAACCCAACCAAGCCAGCAAAACTGAGATGATCCAATCTCATAATGCCAAACTTTATTGAGTACATCATTTCAGCACTATATGAATGCAAAATCAACTCTACCTAATTCCCACTGTTTTTACATAGTTAAAGAATGGGTTTTTCCCTCCACCCCCATTAGTGCTGGTCACATTATCCAATTAGATGTCCAAGTATTGTTTGGAAAACTGTGCCCCAGGTTTTGGGGGATACTTCTCAAGGAATCTCCTGACTAACAGGACCTCCTTCATATTCTGAGCTTTCACCCACTATGCTTCTGACATTGGGTAATCCCTTCATTGTACTGCAACTGCTCTGGGAGTACACTCTATGGTTGTGGGCTAGCTGAGGTAGAGCGTACTCCGAGAGCATACAACCATAGAGCATATTCATAGAGTGGCAACTTCCAGAAGACTCAGCATCCTACCTCCATGCTTTGGAAGCTGCAGAAAAAGCCATGCAGCGGCGGCATAGATACCCTGGTTCTGCAGGGAGAGTTAGGCAAGGGCATCGTGAGGCTGGGAGGTGCACGAGGGGGGGGCAGAAAAGCCCCTCGTGCAACCCCCCTCTCCAGCCATGCAGAGCCCCATTCACTGACCTAGGGCATTCTGAAGATGCCAAGCCACAGGAGCCGGAGAACGGTGAACAGGCGCTCACGCAGCTTGGTGATACCACTAGGTCAGTGAATGCCACTGTGCCTGACTGGAAAGGGGGGTTGCTGGGTGGCTGCTCATGAGCATGATCACCTCATGGCTGTTGTGTAGTGCTGCTGCAACAGCGCAACACAGCCGTTTGACCCTGAGGCTGTGCCCGGCTCTTCGGGAGCCCGCTCACAAGAGAGCAACCGCCCGGCAAACCCCCTCTCCAGTTGGGCACAGCACCGCTCACCAACCTAGCGGTATCCTGAAGGCGCCAATCAACGTGAGCCTTTGGTTCCCCCACCCCGTTCCTGTGGCTTGGCGCCTTCGGGATACCGAAGGTCAGTGAGTGGCGCTCTGCCTGGCTGGAGTGGGGGTTGTCCAGGGGGCTTATTTTAGGGGGAGGGCTTACATTTTTGCCCACCCAAAAAATGTGGCATGGCCTTATTATCAGGACATGTTGTATTTTGGGGAAAACACGGTATTGTCTGTCTGTCTGTCTGTCTGTCTGTCTATCTATCTACCTACCTACCTACCTACCTACCTACCTACCTACCTACCTATCTATCTATCTATCTATCTATCTATCTGCTATGGGCTATATTGGAAGGTTATTCTCCAACAGTTCTCTGTGCTTATTACTTATTGTTATATTGCTGCCGAGGCTCCCTGTCCTTATAGGAGAAGTTAAGAGGGAGTAACGGCTAGGTTTAGGTAAAAGTTGAATGGCATTCCCGAAAAGCATCTCTTTCTCAATTCTGCTGATAAAAAATCTCTTCTGAATCAGAGTCTTCCATCATTGACAGGAAATTAATCAGAAGTGCAACTCAGAACATATTTACAAAAGCAAACAAACATCTCCAAACACAGTTTTTAGATGTATTTCATGTTTCCTTAACAGTGCTTGTTGTCCCATTCTGTTTTAAAATCTTAAACCTTTTTGCCCCCTTTTTATAACTTTAGAGCCATTCCTCCAAATGCTGCTCTATTTCAGAGGTGCACTTCTTGAAAATATATGGTGCTGTTCCCATTATTTTGAAGTGGAAAGATATGATAATTGAGTGGTAAACTTTAAAATAATGCTTAACTGAATCTGTCTCCTTCAAAAGAAAAGACCAGAAAAGAATTGGGAAATCCCATTCCCACACATTGTATGATGCAACTACGACTATTTTGCACCTTTGACGAAAAATAGCAGATGGAAATTTATCAAGGAGAGATCTAACCTTGTACTAGGGAAAAGTTTCCTGTCAGTGAAAACAGTTAAATACTGGAAGGGCTTCCCTCCAAAAATTGTAGGTGTTTTATCACTGGAAGTTTTAAAGAAGTGATTGGGCACTTTGTCCAGAATGGTGAAGTGTCTCCTGCTTGAGCAGGGAGTTAGATTAGAAGATCTCTCCCAACTCTGTTATTCTGCTACTCATCTCAGTGCTTTCTGAAGAACTCTTCAAAGAATTCTTTACAAATAGGTTCTTTAGCCAAATAGAAATCTCCAACATTGTAGTGAATGATATATCTAATTGTAGGGGACGCGGTGGCTCAGTGGCTAAGATGCTGAGCTCATTGATTAGAAAGGTCAGCAGTTTGGTGATTCGAATCCCTAGTGCTGCATAATGGAGTGAGCTCCCATTACTTGTCCCAGCTTCTGCCAACCTAGCAGTTCGAAACCATGTAAAAATGCAAGTAGAAAAATAGGAACCACCTTTGACGGGAAGATAACAGTTTTCGGTGCGCCTTTCGGTGTTTAGTCATGCTGGCCACATGACCACAGAGACGTCTTTGGCTTTGAAACGGAGATGAGCCCCTCATCGGGAATGACTAGCACATATGACTAGCATGAGGGGAACCTTTACTTTACCTATATCTAATTGTATGTATCAGTTTAGTCAACTACAGAATAGAGATTCTGGGCAGCAAGGTCTGCATGGATAAAACCTGCGATGGACAAGAAATATTGAGAACATAATGGAGGCAAACAGGTTTGTTCCATGTCATTTTTACAGATGAAAGAGTGGGAGGCTTTCCATCTTACATTCCATACCTCATTTCTTTGGACAATATGGTATCATTTTTGTAAGGATTATAATTTTGAAACTTCACATGGTGGGACTCTCGTGTTTGTTCTTTCACAGCTAAATGGACCTTTGCCAGACTCTTGTCTGGAAGGAAGCACAGAAAACATTGATCATGCGATGATCAGAGAAAGAGCTCTTGGGGATTTGATCCTCTGACAACTTCCCCCTTTTTATGTAATTAAACCCTTTTGGGAATGACTGGTTTTATTTGGCTGGACTTTACTAGCAACCTTTAAATAAAATTAAATATTCGTTGATTTCAATGAGTCGCCTTCCTTGGAAATGAATCATTGTGGTTGGGTGAGTTGAAAGGAAATGCCCACAAACATTAAGGCTGTGAGAGTAAAGGGGTTTTATATAGTAACAAACTCCTAGGCTTCCTGTATAGGTAAGTAATCTAGGAAGTGGCATGTCCTGTACCATCTGCTTCAGATTAGCAGTAACTGACAATATCTTGGTCAGCAATCGTGGCTATTTTAACTTGGCTTTACCAATCTGTGAGTGTGCAGTGAAATATAATTGGAACAAACATTATATCCATTTGCCCTTCAATAACCCATTAGGTATGGTTCAGAAATGTTCAGTAAATGAATTTATTCCTCCTCTCCAGGAGGTTTGTATTAACTAACTCATTAAAAGTGTATGTTTGTGTCTGTGTGAGTGTGTATGTGTTACCTTTGGCAATAGTTTCTGTCTCATTGCTGTAATTGCAATAAAATCCATGATGAGAAGAGAAGGTAAACGTTTCCTTTAAAATGATGTGTTTCCTAGCACAAGCTAACCTGCCAGGGATTCGTTACCACGTCCGGACCTTACTCACAACAATATGTTTTCTCTCCTCTAAAAAGGAAATGAGATTTAGAAAACCTAATTATAACAAGACTAAGTGCCCAGCCCGCCTTCCATCAAACTCAAAAAGTAAAACACCATTTAGAAGAAGTGTGGCCTCAAGCAAAGTCTTGGTTATGTTGTTGTTAATGGGAGAATTTCAGCAGAATAAAACATAAGCTTCAAAGTACATAGGAAGTTTCAGCAATCAGGAAAGAAAGCATGGTGGTCACCGATATACCATTCAGTATTTAGCTAAAAGTCCTGAAAATGGTATGGTGTGGACATAAATAGAGGACTAAATATTAATAAAAAAATCAGGTAAATACTAAAAAGTAAACTGTCTCAGTAACAACATAGCTTCTTACCAGTAGAATTTTCTTATGATTTTATTTTTTTTGCCTAGTAAATTTCTTTATTCAAATATTACATTCACTGTGGGAAAGAATCAAGAGTATAACAAGACATGAGGATGTTAGAGTTATTTAGACTTATATATCGTTTCACGTTGCTTTACAGCCCTCTCTTAAGTGATTTACAGAGTCAACATATTGCCCCCAACAATCTGGGTCCTCATTTTACCAATCTGAAAAAGGATGAAAGGATGAGTCAACCTTGAGTCGGTCAGGATTGAACTCCTGGCAGTCAGTAGATTCTGCCTGCAATTCTGCCTTCTAACCACTGCGCTATCATGACTCTTAGACGTAGAAAGCAGCAATAAAGCATCTTTCTTTATAAAAGATAATTCTTAAACATCTGACTTACATAGTCTTAGTTTTGTTTTTTGCCTATTAAGAACTTCAACAACAACAACAACAACAATAATACTTTTACCACTCTTCAAAGACCAGTATTTTGATGTATAAACAAAAGGGAAAAGAAAAATATCATTTTTCTTACTGTAGCTCTAATTTTCACTTTCAAATACCACGTTAATTCTTTTCTGCATAATATTTCTTATGCGTAAAAGATTTGCAAACTCAGGTCCTTTCTGCTATGCTTCCTGTAATGTATTAAGTATAGTTCTGGGATAGATAACCAGCTTTCCTCCAACCATAATTTGCTGAAAAAATTGTATCTTACCACTATTTGGAAGCACAAAAATCATTTAAAAAGAGCATCACCCTAAAATAGATTTAATATAGGTAAAAGCAGAAGAAAAACCTCTTTGAATTACCCTCCATCCCAGGATAAAAATGGAAAATACCATAGGCCTGCCACAGACCTATCCCGTTTATTTTTATTTGATTTGATTTTTATCCCACCTTTATTATTTTTAGAAGTAATTCAAGATGGCGAACATATCTCATCTTCCACTTCCTCCTTTTATTTCCCCCACCAAAACCACCCTTGTGAGGTGGGGCTGAAAGAGAGAGGGACTGGTGCAATGTCACTAGGCTATTTTCATGCCTAAGATGGGGAATGCTCAGTCTCCTGACTTCTAGGCTGGTGCTTTAACCACTAGACTAAACTGGCCTAGTGATAACCTAGTGGGCATCCCTCCTGCTTATTTTGGCCCACACCTCTTCCCAGGGATATGATTCCCCTATTGCTAAGATACTGCCAAAGATCTACCCAATTGAAATGGAAAATTATCTCAGCAGATATCAGGATTTTACAATGACATATCCCAGGGGTGTAGAACTCAACGCCTGGGGGCCGGATCCGGCCTGTGGGATGCTTAGATCTGGCTCGCACGGCTGCCCTGTAAACAACAAAATGGAGCTCCGTTTTTGCTGCCAGAGGGTTGCAGGAGGCTGTCACTGCTGAAAACTGAACTCAGGAGCCCTTTTTCACTGGCAGCGCTTGGGCCACTAGAGGTGCCGCTGACACAGTGGTGGGACTCAGCCAGTTCGCACCTATTCGGGAGAACCGGTTGGTAACTTTCTAAGCAGTTTGGAGAACCGGTTGTTGAAAGAAATCTCCTTTTGTTTTTTCCCCACTTTGCAGGGCTAATCCTGTAAGGAAGGCAGGAAGGAAACATTCTAGTGTTGTTTCTAGCTTAATCTTTATTGCCCTGCTTACAGAAACTGCCTCTCCGGTTAACCCTTATTACATTGTAACAGCTAAGGCGAAGCGCCCATCGACCTGAGTGACATTGAGTTGGCCACACCCACCCAGTCACAAGACCATCAAGCCACGCCTACACAGCTGGTCATTAGGGCAGAGGACTGGTTGTTAAATTATTTGAATCCCACCACTGCGCTGACATGAGTGACATCAAGCTGGTCACGCCCACCTGGCCCCCAAAGTCAAATACAATCCTGATGCAGCCCTCAGTGAAACCAAGTTTGACACCCCTGACATACGCTGTTCTTAACAGTAACAGCACAACCCTTAAGGTCCTCACAAGGTAGCTAGTTAGATAAATGAAAAGGAAACACGAGAAGACGAAATAGGTAGCTTCCTCAGAATAATTTTACACTTTCACCCATTTTGTTACATTTTATTAATACCTAAAGGTTCCCCCCTTTTGAAAAATAAAGATGTTTAACCACCGTTCGAGCAAAAACCATTATATTAACCAAAAGGAAAAGGGAGTGAAAAATGCTTTCTTTATAGCTTATATTATGAATGCAATGGGGAGGGGGCTTTGGTTTTTTTTTTTTACTTTTAACAACTTACTGCCTGAAAAATATTTTCCATTGAGCATGTAAGTAGCTGATTTAAGGTGAGGGCAGACGGGTCTGTATCTATAGCGCACAGGATTTATTATCCACTAGCTTGACTGGCAAACTTCCTCCGTTTGTTTCTGTAAAATTTCCACAAAAGTACAGACATTACATAATGGGCAAACACTGCAAGCCTTTTTGAGAGAGGCAGGCTTCTGGGTCAAAGGTCAACGTCTGGATGACAGCAAAGATACAGATAAGCACAGTGAGCCCCCGAGCCCCCTCCTTACATGCAGTCCTTCCTTGCAATCTTAAATCTGTGGCTTCTCTGGAGGAATTTCCTTGGGTTTTTTTGTTTTTGTTTTAAATCTGTTTACTGACCAGAAGAGTACTAAAGATGGTTTATTTTACAATATTCGGCAGCGATGGAAGAGATTTTTTTTAAAAAGTCCTTATCTTGGGAAAACACTGTTTGAAATTGTTATTAAAAGTGAAATGGAAAACTTTTCTTCCCATTTTATATCAAAATGAGCACAACTGGGTACAAACCCTATTTAATAGTTGGCAATCAGAAGGCTGAATAGTGGATAATGAGCAGGAAGGAGAAACTAAGACCTTTATATTTTTCTTTTCTTTCTCCTCTCCTCCTCCTCTCCCCTCCCTTCTCCTCTTGCCCTTTTCACTTCCATGAGTGAGCCTGAGAATCAATGTATAAGTAAACTAGGGAGGTTAGAAAAGTTGAATGCAACCAACATGTTTGTCATGCTTTAAAGGAGTTATACAAAAGTTGATCAAATTCCTTTGATTCATTATATGGAATACGTGGTTGGAGCAGGAAAATTGCACATAGAAAATTGTTCCTGACACCAAGATAAGTTTTGTGCCTGGGTTCGCCCCCCCCCCGAGTGTGTGAAGAGTCCCATTTCCTGCCTATATTGACATCTATGATAAGTTTTTCTTAGCTGCCTTATTTTTGTACCAAATTGTAACTGTTTTTATTAATTTTTAATTAATTATTATTTTTTAATTTACTTTATTTGTATGCCGCCCTTTTCCCTGAGAGGGACTCAGGGCGGCTCACAATTCAAGGGAGGGGGAAAAAAACAAACAAAGTTACAAAACATAAAAACCATACACAGCTAAAAAACACAACAATCATACCATTCGAAGTGGGGCTGCAAGTCTTTAGCTTCAGGCCTGTCGGAACAGCCAGGTCTTAAGGGCTTTGCGGAAGGCCTGGAGGGTGGTGAGGGTACGAATCTCCACGGGGAGTTCGTTCCACAGGGTCGGAGTAGCCACAGAGAAGGCCCTCCTCCGGGTAGTCGCCAGTCGACACTGGGCGGCTGATGGAATTCGGAGGAGGCCTAGTCTGTGGGATCTTATTGGTCTAGTGGAGGTAATTGGCAGTAGGCGGTCTCTCAAGTACCCAGATCCAATACCATGAAGGGCTTTGTAGGTGACAACTAGCACCTTGAAGCGAATTTTACATTTGTTAGGCTTCCAGAACCATTTCTGATGGATGGCTATCGAAATTAAATAAATAAACAAGTGTCCTGTATTTAGGCAGGGGTCAGGACTTTTAATTACATTTTTTGGATTGATAACGTGCCCTCATGTCATTGTTGATTCTTGGTGACCAACTGGATAGATTTTTCTCCATGATGTAGTTGCATAGCTTTGAGCTAAATTATACTTAATATTAGAAGAATGGGAAGGAGATACAATAACTGCACTGAATTGTGTAACAATACAGATTACAGGTAGGCCAACTGCCCTGTTTAACAACCTTTTAAAGTTATGGCAGCATTGAGAAAGTAACTGTATAACCAGTTCTCACGAGCATGGCAACACTCCACGGTCACATGATTGTCATTTGAACACTTCTCTACTGGATTCTGACGAGCAGAATCAGTAGAGATGTTGGCAGTAAAATTGCAAGTCACTGCCACGTGATGTCTCACTTAACTGCCCATGACGATTCATTTAATGACTATAGCGAAAGTGATGTCATAAGCCTGTTGCAGTCATGTGATGTTTCACTTAGTAACCACATAACTTAGGGATGGGATTGCTGGCCCCAACTGAGATTGCTAAGCAAAGACTACCTATACTTGTGGTATTTTAAGTCCTCTGGATGAAAAGATTTCTGAAAAGATTGAGTGATAAATGCCCCGACTGTGTTTTTCACAAAAGCTTTTCATGGGTGAGCACAAGTGAGTTAACTAGCTATAGAAAACTTATTTTAAAAAAGGACCACAAAGATTGAAAATTATATATGAACTAGAAAGAAGAAATATGTAGAAGTCATCACAATCATTAAAATAATTGGAGAAGAGAGGGAAACCCTTTTCGTATATATGCACATAAATTATTACTTTATTTGCAGTACATAAAGTAAAGCTTTTCCTCTCTTCTAGTTTGACCAATAGAAGCACTGAGTTGGAATAGCATCTGCCAAGCAAACTCGAGAAATAAGTTAGAAACCTTGAAGTACAGGCTCAACACTATTAAGCCCCATTAATCAGTGATATACTTCACGGAATCAGGTCAATCCAAATATAATTTGGCCTTGCATGATGGGCAAATCTGCATTAAAATATGCAGTGAAGATGTGGTAAGGCAGTTGAATTCGAGTGATGATTCATCAATCTTATGTAGATACATAAGCCCATATTTATATGCTGTTTGAATGATATGAATTACAATTATTTTATTTCAGATGCTGGCTAGAATGAAACAATCCTGGGTATAAAATATGTCTAATTGTAGTTTTCGCTATAGTCAGCACCCAGGCAAGATTTAATTAATCAGTTAACTTACTATTTTTAAGTTGATTTACAATTTCTGATCATATTTTAAAAGATAAAGTAAAAAGCATAATCCTACAATGGCATTATTATTGCTACCATTATTGATTAGTTAAATTGATAATAGAAGTGTTTTCTTTTAATTTACAATTTGAAATCTGTCTGTCTGTTCTTTCATACACATATTAATTCAACTCTCCTTGCAAAATTGTCCAGTGGTTTTTCTATTAGTATTAGTCATAATCCAATAGAGGGATTTATGTATGGATCTGGCATGCATCCTCTTAACTTTCTGTTAACTTTCTGCATATCACAGAAGCTTATTTTTATGAAAACATTGATAAATAATTTTGGAGACATTAGAGCATCAAAGAGATAAACTGGACCATTGAGCCAGAGTTAATTAAACATTTCGTATTATGAAATGCAAATAACCTGATCCTTAACTCAATTTATCTAATTTGAAATACCTTCTGCTGATTTCTATCAGCCCTACTCTGATGATTCTATATTAAGAATCACAGATTAGTGGCATTTTCATTTCCTTATCTCTTCCTGAATTACAAGTGCTTTACAAGATTCATTCCATTTTCATGGTTTTAAAACCAATTACAGTCTGCATCTCGCTGCAAGCAAAATAATATAACGTATTACCAGTAATCCTCGTTCAATGACCATTCCAAGTTGCAGTGGCACTGAACAAGTGCTAGTTACAACAAAACCTTGAAGTTACAGCCGTTGCAATGCACCCTCAGTTATACGATCAAAATTGTAACTTCCCGCATTTATAGCCATAGTGTTTGCTTCAGTTGCCCCTATCTGCCTATCTCATCTGGACATGCAAGGTTGTTAAGTGAGAATTTCCTGTAATTGACTCTGGCATCTCTCATGATGCCATGACAACTAATCCTACACAAATATGTAAGCTCTAATTTATTTATTTTTCCAAACGTGGGGCATACAAGTAGTTGCACAAATACATATTCGTATTGGAATGAAAAATACACTGAGGAGGTGCTTATTGCTTCCTCTTCATCATCGTCATCATCATCTCACCTTCATCACAACAGTAGAGGGAGATACAGAAGTGTTTCTGTTATTTTATCATACTATCCGTTTTCCATGTAAATATTCCGTTGTTAATGTGCACAGGTTTAAAATACTGCAGCACAGTCTATTTAATCTGTCTTCCAAGCCACACCTAAACTTTGAGAAAAAATATATAAGCATACATAGTCATCTTCCCCAAGGCTTGTATCCAGGGTCTATACGTTAATGCCTAAATGAAAACAAAGTTAGCCTCTTTTGGTAGAGTCCCTGTGGTTAGGCCCATGCAAAGTTTGTTAAATGCCCATTTGTCATTGAGGTAAGAAATTATATTCCATAATACATATTTTCAAAGTATATTTCCTTAGCCCTGGAAACATATTTTATCACCTGCCTTTCAGGAAGGTAAATCAAAGAATAATGACTTTCACATTTCCTCTGCTACTATTTGTTTTCCTGTGTGATGCCTGACTAAAATGTTTGCTTAATGTTGTCTGAGGACTTACCTTCCTAAGACAGTCCTTAATTGTGGTTTGTACTCTGTATCTACTTTGTTCCTCTTTTTGAAAATGAGCTGAAGTTTCCCCTATTTAAGGATGGGATGCTCATGCTAATTTAGTGAAAAGAAACAAATGGCTTTTAAAGGATTTATTATGTTGACAGACCTAGTCGTTTTCAAAGTGACCCCCATTTATAACTTACCTACTTTCCAAGGAAAGAAAAGGTGAGTGGGTAAGAATTTAGCAAGTTGCTTTATTGCTCCTAAGAACTCTGATTTCTCCTCAGATGCTCTGGGTGAGACAAGGAAAGCAGTTCTTTTTTCAGTTTGGCTTCCATAATTATGTGTTTTTTTAAACAAAAAACAACTTAAAAGCTGTCGGTTTTATTTCCATCATAAATATTACTCATGAAACCTGAATGCTTTGATAGTGAAACTGCTCATAACTTCCAAAAAACACGAAGCCTAGTTTGGGAGTTTCTTAACATCCTTCCTGAGGTGGTCATTTGTAGGAGAACTCACTTGGAGTGACTCACCCAGTGTACATTAAGAGATGGAAAGGAAAAAGGTGAGAAGGAGATACTGAAAATAAATTGACTTTAAAAGAAAACATACTGCCAAACAAGTTGCAGTAGGTAGGATTAACCTGCCCACATCTAGCAATGAAGCTGTTGATTCGAGAAGAGTAGTATTAAGAGTATTGGACCACTGATGTGTCATCAGATTATTTCTTTGCCACCACAACGATAACATTGTAAAAGTGATCCTTTTGATAGTGTAACACCTCTGTAATCAACAAGTGAAGTCTGAATTAATAGGCTTCTGTTTTCAAAGTTCTGCTCCTGAGCTCCTCCTTAGTAAATCTCTAAGGAATGATAGAATGACTCACCAACAAAATGTTAATCCTGAAAGAAGTATGCATTCATTTATCCTTCCTTTTCTGCATTTTAAAGACCTATTGAATACCTACTTGTTAATAACATCAATGGACTGCCCCATACCTGGGATCAATCACTCCAAGAGTGAGTTATCCTTCTAATGACTACTTCAGGAAGGATGTTAGAATTTATTCACTCAAATTAGCTTTAAGGGTCACCCTACAAGTCAGTGTTAAAGTAGAATAAGCATCTTATCCAGAATGCAGAAACATCAGAATAAGAAATATTTCAATAAAACCCAATTCACCATCATTGCTGTTTTTGCTGTAATAAAAGTAGGTTAAAATGTCGTACTATTTAATAAGAAATTAATGAAAAAGAAAGGAATCCCCATCTTGTCTCAAGTCATCAAGCTACAATAAGGCACTGTGTCTTTGGTAAACAATAAACTCTTAAAAGGCCAAATGACCTGGATGGTACCTTCTGAGATGCTTCTCACAACCCTGTGGACTGAGATATCTTTGTGTGAGGGTTGTTTAGACTGCAGCTCTTCCTCCTCTCTCCCAAAGTCATTCCCACAGACCATTACATAATCTGACCTATCCATTGAGACTGTAGCATTATTACTGCTTTGAAAAAGCTAGCAACCTGGCTGGTGAGATAATCAACAGATATTCATTGTTTCCCATGGCATCTTTTAGAGGTAGAGGTATGGGAAAGCCCTATTTGGGGTGGGGAAAGATTGGCAGAAAGGATTCTAGCCTTCCTACGTACTAGTTTTCTGAATGCAGAAAGCATATACAGTTTCCCCCTCTCTTCAGTGTTATAAAGCATTTCCACATTCAATTTCTTCCAGCTGTAGCTTCAAAGTCAGAGCTGTTTATGTACTACCTTGTACAGACCCAAGGATACCACTCAAGCAACAGCTTGCCACAAGAAAAAGAAAGTTGCCTGGAAAGCAAATAACCCAGTTGGTTCAAATTCAGCCAAACCATACATTGAAAGTATAGTTGTGTCATGAGGTAGTTAGGACCAACTAACTTCTGTTCAAGCAATCTCATGCCATGTTAGCCGAATTATGTAACCTTATTGAAGCTACCTTCTATTCCAGTTCCTAGTGATGTGAGCCCTCACCTCAGTTCCTCATGTTAATTTATCTGAAGCTAATAATGAATGGGATGTGGTGACTCAGTGGCTAAGACACATTGTCGATCAGAAAGATCGGCAGTTTGATGGTTCGAATCCCTAGCACCACATAACAGAGTGAACTCCTGCTACTTGTCCCAGCTTCTGCCAACCTAGCAGTTAAAAAGCATGTAAAATGCAAGTAGAAAAATAGGGACCACCTTTGGTGGGAAGGTAACATCATTCTGTGCATCTTTGTCATTTAGTCATTCTGGCCACATGACCACAGAGACATCTTCAGCCAGTGCTGGCTCTTCAGCTTTGAAATGAAGATGAGTACCGCCCCAGAGAGTCAGGAATGACTAGCACATATGTTTGAGGGGAACCTTTTCACCTGAACATTTGTTAATGGTGCCCAAATGAATCTACCTTCTTCCTGCTTCTAGCTTTTACATCTTTCACCACTTCAAAAGAAGGCAAAAAAGGGTAAGAGAAGGGCATTTTTCCCCCTTTTGCCTTCAGTTTTGAGAAGTCTGCTTTTTTTTTCATTGCTGTATACATAATACTTTCCTCAGGGTAGCCGGGACATTTTTTCTCCTGGGAAACTCAGTTATGTTATGACCATAATTTAATTTGCTTTTATTGAATCCACCACTTTTATCTGTTCTTCCACATCATAACAAGTGGTTTACAATAACTTAACAAAAATCATCTGGACAGAACAATGATACAAAGGCTATTTCCCAAATATATTTTCCCTGTTCATCTGCTTTGGCCTCATGGATCAACCATAGTCTTTCAGAAATTTCTTGTAGAATCCCAGAGTTTTTCAGAACATTTTGATAATTAAGATACAAACTGCAAGTCTCTGAGTTAAATTAGAAAAGAAAGTAGATGCAGCTACCTTCGTAATCCTCTTAGTTAAAAAAGACGCTTAGTTGTATGTAATTATTTTTTTACAGAATTAATACACAAAGTCGTACTCTCAAGTTGTGTGTATACATACATACATGCGTGCGTGCATATACATGCATACAAACTGCAGGTTACTGATTTCTATTCCTGTGGCCTCAAATTGTATCTATGTTACAATCTCTCCTTTATTGTTGGAGTTTTGGCAAACTTGATCCTGAACCTTGATTGTATGGATTATTATCATCTGATTGTTCTATTAATGTTTGGTTTTTAATCATTTATGTCCTTCACATTGTCATGTGATCATATTAAATTTCTAAATAAATAACATACTTAATGTTTTGTCACAGGAGGTTCTAGTTGCTTATTTAACAACTGGTTATGGTTTTTTTTCCTTCATTTACAGTTCTGCCTTCAACATTGTGATGCTTTGTGCGGAGCAAAAGTTAATGTGGAAAGTAGTGTTAAATGTACTTTATTTTTAATTCCCTAATTCAGTTTATATCCATCTTTTTATTAAACTGGTCAAGGCTGTTTCCCTGGGCTTTCCTATATTCCTAAATTAGTTTGGCAACATTTGTTTATTTGTTTTTAGTTAACTCAAGAGGTTTCTAACTTCCAGTGTACATGGCCGCAAGCACATTATGACCATTAGACTTCTAATGCACTTTTTAAAGTGAAATTTATATGCTAACATATATATATATATTTACTCCAAACCATCAACCAGTTGGCATTTGGAGTTTGCAAAAACGTAAGAGCTTCCAGGGATAACTTGCACTCACTGTATCCAAGATAACAGTGGACTGTGCAAGATGGTTCAGATTATAGATTAAACTGATGGATGAATCTTGCTGCAGATGGAATGAGGTTTATATCATTTTCCCAGAGGAAAGGAAATGTTTGCACCAATGTATGCATACAGAAAAATATCTGTTGGCAAACTTTAACTTTTCTTTCATAGGTTGCAATCCTTGAGGAAATGAATTGACATATAATAGACGCTTTGTTTGCCTTATGAACAATAATGTGAGTTGAAGAAAGACAGAAAAACCATTCCATTAATGCATTTGCTTCTAAGCGGGGCTGGGGAACATGTGTCTGCCGTATCTTGTTAAACTACAACTCCCACCAGGATTTCCAATAGCGAGCAATGAAGTGATCTGTAGTTCAGTGACGTCTTAATAGTCAGAGGTTCCATCCCTTATTGTAGAGGCACGTTAAAGAAAGTCAAAAATAAAGCATTTTACTGCTCCTTGATTTTCTCCAAATGTTGCTTGAAATGGGAGGGAGTTCATTACGCAAAGCCCAATGGCACTGAGACTGTTGCAGATTACTACTTCAAAGCACAGTTCGTCTTTTGTTTAGTCCTGTGTCGTTTTGTTTCCTCACCAAAAGACGGATCGGATAACAATGGTTTTGAACTTCAGTGCTGTTATGCACAGGTATTTCTGTCTGGCAATTGGTGGCTGATTGAATCCAATGTCAAATACTTCTAAAGACTGAAAGAAGCGTGATTGATTTTGATCATTAAGCTCTGTGAAGGGGGTACTATTAATTTAGCTGGTGAAAATGTTAAGCACTGGTTGTGACATGTTAGGTTAAAGAGCTACCCGTGATATAAAGCCCTCTTTTCTTTTCTTGGTCCTTGGTTCTGAGTTCCTTCGGGGCTGCACCGTCATAAATAAATCAAGTGTGTTTTGGGCACAGTTAGCAGCCTCTGTTTAGCAAAGGGACATGACTAAAAGGACACCAATGCTTAATCATCCTTGATGGGGAAAAGGAGAAAGGGGAGGGAGGCACCACCTCACCCTCCATACCAAAAAGAGGGGTCATTCATAGGATTATAGAATGCAACTTTCTCTACACCTAAGTGCATTTAGAGCTAACCTAGGAATAAAGTAATACCTTCTGATTTCTAGTCCAGAACAATAACAATCTCCTTTTAAAATTCCAGGGCAAATTGCCTAGCAGTTCGTTGTTCTTTTATGTCCAGTTAATAATATTAAATAACAGTATTGCTGTTACAGAAGACCCTGATCCTCGTAACATTAGTTCAGGTCATTGTGTTTTTCAGACAGCTACAATTGTATGCAAGATTGTTTCAGGACTTTCTCCTGCATTTGGTATGTTTTGTGGTGGGTGTTAGCTGGATCGGATGGAGTTGTTAGTGTTGCTGGCACTGGAGGGATTTTGGTTGTGCCTATAAAGCAGAGTTCTCAACTTTACAGCTTTAAGAGGTGTGGACTTCCAACTCCCAGAATTCCCCAGCTGACTACACAACTTAAAGTTGCCAAGATTGGGAAGCACTGCTCTAAATGAAAGATTTGTGTTCTAAGTTGCTTCGAATTCTTTTGTGAAACAGTACAGGCTATAACTTTCAGGCTGTGCAGCTTTCAGAATGAACTAGTATGCTTTATTACACTAAGGAAATAGTCTTAAAACTGTGGGACTTTTGCCTTTATTCTCTAGGGTCCTTTGTTTTATGTACAGTTTTTAGATTTTAATTATTCAAAGCTTCCTTTGCTGTGATTTTAATATTGTCCACAATTATGGGTTTTATACTGTGCTTTGTAGTTTGAAGAGAATGTTTTATTTTGTATTGTTAGCTACATACCATAAGCTGGATTTATTGATAGAAAGCAGGTTACAAATGTGATCTATACATAATTAGAATGGAAGAACTGTTCCATTGATGAAGGACTATGTTGATGGCATAACATAATCACGATGGAGGCCTGATTCCTTTGGTAGAAAGTTTGAGGGCTAGAAATTTACCATTAACATTAGACCCCTGGATCCAAAGCTTCTTTGCATTTCTACCAACCTTCCTTTGGAACAAACTCCTGGGGTAGAATAAAAGAAGTATACTGCAGAAAATCATCAACTTTGCCCTCTGAAGTTTTTGAATTCTCACAGTTCCTTCACAGTTCTGGGAAGGATCGGTAACTCTAGGCAATTGTGTCTCACTCCTGAATATTCATGATCACTATATACATATGTACTAATCCCATACAAATTTAGAGCCATTGGAATCTAATCTGTGTGAGCCAAATGATAGGGATAAATAGGATAGAATAGAATAACAGAGTTGGAAGGGACCTTGGAGGTTTTCTAGTCCAACCCACTGCTCAGGCAGGAAACGCTATACCATTTCAGAAAAATAGTTGTCCAATTTCTTCTTAAACACCTCCAGTGCTGGATCACCCACAACTTCTGAAGGCAAGTTGTTCCACTTATTAATTGTTCTAACTGTGATCCACAACTTCTGAAGGCAAGTTGTTCCACTTATTAATTGTTCTAACTGTCAGGAAATTTCTCCTTAGTTCTAGGTTGCTTCTCTCCTTGATTAGTTTCCACCCATTGCTTCTTGTCCAACCCTCAGGTGCTTTGGAGAATAGCTTGGATCATTCCAAATACTTGGTTGTATAGTGAATTGTCAAACAATTTGGCTTTAAACCCTGAATCTAGAATTTTAAAATGAGCTGATATCAAGTCAGATGGAAAGTTACCAAGTATTTTGACATCCAACTCTGCCCTCTCTTCTACCTCAATATCATTTGCTTCCACTTCCTTAAACTGCTACAGGAATTTGCCCCATTTAATATTTGAGGTCACTGGTAAGGAGCAGTCTAATTGTTATTTCCTTTTTCTCTGCCTCTGGAGAGAAATCCATGGCTCTGCTTTACGATCTTCCACTCATTATTTCTTTCAAGCAAAAGGCTACTCAGGGGAAGCATTCATTAGAAGTCTTCTATGCAAATTCATATATTTTTGTGTAATTAACTCTTTTTCATAAATGTTTTAATTAAGAATTACATGTCTATTTATCAAAATAGTTCATTTTTTAATTTAAAAAGACAACATTAAATGTTTTTTAAAAATTTAAATGTTTTAAAGAAAACTTAGGAGTAAAATTCAAACTAGTCGGTCTAATCATTGGGTCCTTTCATGTCTCATACTTTCTGTTTATAGTTTTAAATGGTAATTTTATTGTACTGTGTTCTTATTTTGTTTACCATTCAAAGTTCCTTCTGATAGATGGGTGGCTATATAAATTGAATGATAGATAGATAGATGGATGGACGGCAATAGCACTTAGATTTATATACCGCTTCACAGTGCTTTTACAGCCCTCTCTAAGCAATTTGCAGAATGAGCATATTGCCCCCAACAATCTGGGTCCTCATTTTACTGATCTTGGAAGGCTGAGTGAACCTTGAGCTGGTGAGAATCGAACTCCTGGCAGTCAGCAGAATTAGCCTACAATACTGCATTCTAATGACTGCACCACGATAGATGATTGATTGATTGATTGATTGATTGATAGATAGATAGATAGATAGATAGATAGATAGATAGATGATAGATAGATAGATAGATAGATAGATAGATAGATAGATAGATAGATAGATAGATAACAAGCAATGGATTGACTACAAACTGGGAGACATTTTTGAAAACATGGAGATAATCCCTAAAACTGTCAAAATTTGAAAAATGTAGCTTTCTGTATAAGTCTGTTTTCTGATGTGTGTGCGTATGTTTCTTATTTCTGCAGCAAACATCATGTACCTGGCAAGCCAAGAAATGAGAAGTGTTCTAGAGCGAGACAATTCTACAATAAAGCAGCATTTAAATAAGGTAGACTTTTATTCTTTACACTTATCATTGGATACTAGGACTGTTCAACACTTCAAATTCCACTCCCAAATGGTGTGTGTGTGTGTGTGTGTGTGGTTGCAAATGTAGCATCTACTTGCCAGTTTTTAACCATCCATATCTTTTCCTGGGATTATGTGATGGCTGCAGAGAACAACTTAGTCATAGTGTAAAAGATACAGTATCTTTAAAAGAGTTGCAAGAGTTTTCTGAATTATTTCCAGCCTTCTTGTTTATCTGTTTTCAAATCCACTCCATTTCACTCAGCTCTAATTCCAGGTTTCAATAATTTAATAATTATTTGCAAGATTCTGTGTACCTCATCTCATCTTGTAATAGTTTAAGGTGCACTATTACAATAATATTTTAGAAAAAAATTAACAAAATATGCTGATTCAATAGCATCAAAAGAGAGAAATTAGATATTAAGATATTATGTTATTAATTTAACTATTTTATTTATTTTTAAAAATGTATCATTTGTATACCACTTATTAATTTTAAAAAGCCTGGGTTCTGTACAGTCAAAAATATACAGGTGAAACTCGAAAATCACAGCTTGAACTATCTTGCTTTGCATGTAATGAGTCTATCTCATATATTAGTTTCACTTTTTAAGTTGCATTACTGGAATAAATGAATTTTTGCACAATATTCTAATTTTTTGAGTTTCACCTGTAATATAAAACATAAATCATATACCTGAAACAATCAAAATAGTTTAAGAGTCATCAAGTCAAAACAAACAAGAAAGGACATTCTGTATTTTATTTGAAGGCATGTCTTCTCTGGATGAATCCTCCTCTGAAGGTGAATTTGCACTTCTGGCCATGCCATGTGTATTCTCTGAACCAAAGACCAGGGCAAGAGAGTGACTCTCAAATTAGAATCTCATAAGATAGCAGATGTTTTATTGTAGACATCTGATAAACAATGATGTCATGTGCCAGGGTGGATGTCATTCGTGTCATAATGCAATTGATGCCAATTATGTAATTCACACTATTTATGTGAAGGCCCTATGGCACATATCATGTCATAGCAACTTCAACCAAATGTCCTCCCCTAAATTGGCAGAAAAGACCAGATTCTAGGGAATAGAGGAGATTGATAATTCAAACTCAGGAATTCAGATGTGACTAATGAATTGGTCTAATTGTCAATGAAGCTTCCTCAGTTGTAGAGTTTGACTTACTCCTTTTGAATAGCCTAATGGCTAATAATGGGAGCCTGGATGGAGTTTTATGAGTTCTAGCTTTACAAGCTTTTAGTTTGTAATAGGCAAGGCTGGAAATAATGTTACTATACCTTGTTTTTGACTTATTTGATTCATTCAACCTCTGACATTTGACCTCCACCCTGACCTTGGTTCTTGTTTTTTGGATAATAGACTCTGTTTGATGCCTCAACTTTATTTGACCTCTTTGTATGGACCCTAGTATGGCATCCGACTCTGTTTTTCTGCTGCCTGTGAATTATTGGACTCTGCAGTCCTGGAGTTTGTTTGTTTACTCCATGGCTAGCCCATAAGTATCAGCTGGTATACTATATTATCCACTAATAATATAATTAAGCTGGAGAAGGATGATCCGGCTTCCTCTAGAAGGCTTCATTCATTCAAGTTGTAATTATATCATATGTATTTATTCAATTTGTATTTATACCAAACTTCCTTCCAAGTATCAGCAAGAGATAAACTTTAATGGATATTAACAGGGAGCAAAGATTTTGGACTACTTCAGTCCCTGTTCCTACTCTCTCAAAAAATTGAGCGTTGGTATTACTTTTCCAGGAATTGTAAAGGCAAGAGAAGTGTCCATACAGCAGAAAGAAATGACTTCTGACATATATGTGGCTAAATACAACTTCCTGTAGTCTCAGCCAATATGGCCAATGGTAGGAAGTGCTGGTCATTCTTATTCAAGAACTTGTGTATGGCTACATACTCTCCATCCATCATGTTGAGAAAGATTTGTAAAGTCATGAAGCATCAGAGTGTGTACAGCATGACTGCTATTTTGAGACAACCCGGGAACAAAATACAGTACACAGAGGTTTTGTCTTTCAAATAGTGGTTTATATACAGGACTTACATATACATACATGCACATGTCAGGCACATACTAGGCAATCAATCAATCTTGAACTCTACACGGAGAACTACAATGGAGATAGATACACGAGGAGAGAGAGACACGCATATATATATATATATATATATATATATATATATATATATATATATATATATATACACACACACACACACATACACATACACACACATATGTGTGTGTGTGTGTGTTGCATTTGTGCTGATAAATAAATAAATAAATAAAGGGAGACTGATAAATAAATAAAAGGAGACTAGTATAGATCTATTTCAAGCTATTTAGCTCTCATCAGCTAGCCATACCCTTACTGGGAATCGAACCTGGGCTGTATTACATATCAGGCAGTTATGTTAGCCACTAAGCCACAGGATCTCTTCCTTTATCAGCTAGGCCAGGGAAATAGGTATGTATTGTGTCACAACCCCTGGTATGCCCAAATGTGGGAGGAAGCATACTGCTTCCTTTCTCTGTGTATCGGCTCGTCACAAGAGACCATCACGACAGAAAGCCATTATATATATATATTGGATCTAGAAGCTGTAAAACAAGTTGGAGGGAGATGGATGGACAGACAGACATGATAGATAGGTGTGTATGTGTCTGTGTGCGTGTAAAAGGAACCCTGTAGTAAGTTGATAATGTTCTGGAGACTTTTTTGCATTGCAGTTTTCAGTTCCTTATCTTCCATGAGTGAATCAAAAAGAAGGGAGGCCAGCTTAAGAACTGCTTTCTTTCATTCTGACCACAATGATGCTCAAATGTTCTCCTAAATCATAAATATTGCAGCCCCAATTTGTGAATTCCATCACTTCTTCTCTACCCCCACCTAGGCCAGGAGAGCAAGAACCAATGGCCTTTTTCCTTCTGTGGGCATGTTTTCTGAGGATTGGAAGAAGGAAGACAACAGTTCTTCTAGTCCCTTGGGCTAGAAGGGAAAGCAAGGCAGAATTCTTGTTAGTTTCACAATTGCTTTTTTTTTAACAAATGTCACATGAGTGACAAATTTGGTGTAATGCTGGATTTCCATCTCAGGTACAAATACAAACATCTCATGGAACATTGGCATTTATATAATTGACTATTTAGTGTCTATGCCACCTTTCTGTGTAAAATCACAAAATGATGCTCAGCACCTGAAAACCTTTGTTTACTCAGTTTATTGCAGCCTGACTCTAAAAATAATATAATGGAAACAAGAAATGACATTATCAATTGGAACAAAAGAAAAAAGAATAAGCTGGTAACCTCAGCAGACTCCCGTATGTCCCACCAACCCAGAAAATGGGGCACCACCTATCCTAAGGCCCAAGGTCTAGGAGAACAACCCTTGTCGTCCTTCAGGCTGGGAGCCACACAGATCTCAGGGACCCTCATTCTTGATGGCAGCCGCTGCAACAGAGAAGGTGCATTTCCTACATACTGATAAATGACATTATTTAATCCAAAGAACGCAGAGCATCCCAACCCTATCAGCTCAAATTGGCCAGCCATAGGCAGCCCTATGCTATGCTGTTGACCCCTGAACTGAGCTACATGAATGAATGGCTTGACTCAGTGTGATATAACTTCCTGTGTTCCTATAATAAGCAGCCAATGAAAGAAAAGAGGTGAGGCCATCTGCAAGTGCCAAAGTCTTGCATGTGCAAGCAACTAACCGTGTGGGAGGAAATTCATTGGGCCTTGGTCCAAGGTCATTCATAAAGATGAAGCGTTTTGCTACACAACATTTTAAGTCAAAATACTTTTGGAAGAAACCCATCCTCCTCTTCCTCTTCCTTCTCCAGCTCCTCCTCCCTCTAACTTAACCTTGTTTATTTTTTTCCCAGTCACAGGCTTATTTCATTATATGAGCATAAAGAAAAATTGCCCAGTGAAGCAGCCAAAACCAATTTTGAGTTGCTTTTATTGAAACAGCTTGTCTACTATTGCCCAGGTTTCTTTTAAAAAAAAATCCAATGTCCAAAGCTGTCCATAGCAGTCTAATAGTTATTGCCCTTGAAAGATTCATAATCTGGGAAGCGGCAGTATGGAAGACACTACAAGAGCAGACTTTCTTCCCCCAGCCAGAGTAAATTATTTCCCTCCAGTTTGGAAAATCCTTCAAATACGCTGCATGAATAAGTCTAAAACATCTTCTGCAGCCAGGAACACCTTTCAGTTGGACAGGTTTCAGATGTTTTTTGGACAGTGTTTTGCTGAGGTCCAAAGTAAGAAAATCAGCCTGGGAGGATTTTGCTACATGTAGTACTTAACCATACTTTAGCCCACATAGCAGTGCCAATTTAATCCTTTTGTGACCAAACCTCAATAATAGAATTGAAAAGGAGGGAGCTACTGAGCTCCCGAAGAGCAGAAAGTAAAACAGAATTATAATAAGTGTGGTTTCTTGGGCTAAATTTGACCACTTAGACTTTTTTAAATAGCTTACTTCCGCAGGTCTCACAAGAAGGTTCACATTCATATTCCAAATTTGCAAAGTCTTGTAGATCAGCCTTCCCTAAGCCGGTGGCCTCCAGAACTGTTCTGTTTCCGTAATTCATAGCAATTTGGCCATAGTGTCTGGAAAGTTGAGGATACTTGTAGGCCACCAGGTTAGGTAAGGCTTCTGTATCAACTTGCACTCAATGAAATGTGCATACTGTACAGTACTGTTAAATAATGAATATTCTAGTCAAGTTGCAGCATATATTATTAAGCGCAAAGTAAAATAGATTCAGCTCATAATAGAGCATTAATGAACAAAGAAGGGTTTCTTTTAAAGGAAGGTTCCTTATTAAATCACTATTCGAGACATTTCAGCATTTGAGGCCAAGGTATGAAATTTGTAATAGTAAACTCTACTACACTTTAGTTGTACTCTACATCTGCTGTGTAGAAAGATGGCCTTACCGTACATCTCTCCATTTGGTGGTGGTGAAGGGCAGTGATCAATGAAGACTCTTTTTTTCCTATCATTCTATCTGTCCCTTCGTCTGCCACTGCATTGCAATCCCACATAGGATTTTTTTTACAGCAATATCTTTAAAATACCCATGATCGATATAAAACTATAGTAGAAGCTCTGAAAGATATGAAGACCAAGCCAAGTAGTAAAAATAAGCAGAAGTTACATGGACGTTTTTACATTAGCCTCTGCCATCCTGATGTAGCACAAAATACATTGGACTGCAAATCCTATCATTCCTTCATTAATAGTAATAGGGCACTTGAGTGTGAAGCATTTGGAGATTATTAGCAACACTGCATCCACTGATAATGCATTAAATCCAAAACACAAAATAAGAGCATTAGATTTCTTTATAACCATTACTTTGGGGGGGAGGGGTGTCAAAAAGTGAGGGGGGGGAACCCACAAGGAAATGAAAGAAAAGTAATTTATATGTTAATGACTCAAAAATTAGATTATTTTTGGGTTAATGATGAAGATACAGAACAAGATGAGAGAAAGAGAGTTTGTGAGAAACTGAATGAGAAGAGATAGCAAATAAACATATTCCCCGACCGCGAACATCACTACCAATGTCCCAAAGGTACTTTTTCAAGAGGCAACTAACATAGGAGAACAAACGCATTGGGATAAGATTCAGTAGTCCATCTGCATTTAAAAGACAAAGTCCACTCTTTTGAAGACAGCAAAGTCCACATTTTGGACAAAGAGGACCAGCTGGTTTGAAAGAGGAGTCAAAGAGGCCATCTATGTCAAAATTGAACAGTCTTCTCTCAACAGAGGAGGAAAGATAAGATATCATCTATCTCCAATCCGCAACACGGTCCTTTCAGTACTTCCAAGAAAGCTCCACCCCCATTTGCACTACTCAGCTAACCCTGAGGGTCCAGATAAACCTCCAAGTGGCCCCAACAACTCTTTAAAAGAATGCAAATGACCAGCTAAATCCTTCCATTCCCCAACATCCAGTCAGAGCTGAAGAAGCTTCTTGGATGAAACGTCTTCAAAGAAAAACCAGAAAGTCCAGTTGCCTCTTGAAAAAGCACCTTTCTAACAACTGTGACATGGATGACTGAGCATCTCCATAGATATCACTGCCAATCTTTGAGTTAATAAATAAGCCTAAGGATGAAAAACCTGGACAGGTACATTTTTTTTAATTGAATGAGAAGGCAATAAGGCCATGTTTGGCTCTCCCAGACTTTTTTAATGGCAAATGTTGCGATAGGCAGAACCTTCCTTTTGTCTGAAATTATGTCTGGATTATAAATAGGCTTATTTGAGCATTTGACTGTTTTGGAAATATATTTGGTCACAAAGTCTGATGCATTTAGCCTGATTCTACTGCTATGAGTTTTTACACCAGAGCTGAAGGCACTGAAAACTCTATGCCCCTCAGACATTTAGAGGCTTTTATTCCGTATTGGACTGTTGGCAACCACACAACAGGCAGAAATATTTTTTAGGGATATTTTTAACACATTTTTGTTAGGACTGGCACTTTCTTGAAGAGGCCATATTTTTAATGGCATAGAATCAGTATAGGAAATAGCTGCTTTCTTAGAAATGCTGAAACATCCTGTTGATAACAATCTCAGCTAACTGCTATCATATTGGGCATATTTGTGAAAAATTAAATACTCACAAAAGTTTGTGAGAGAATATTTTGAAGAGTTTTATGTTTCATTTTTAAAACAATAATGATAACAATATCAAAAAAGTATCAAAAAAGTTTACTAAGCTTAAATCTGGATAGTACTGATGCTGGTGATAATGCTAATTAATATACGTAGTAGAGTGTTGGACTGTGCTTTATTCTTATGGAAACAGTGTATATTAGAGAGGTGTTTCTGACAGGGTTTTCGACAGATGTATGTGTAAAATTCACACTTTAATCAGACTCCAGTCCTAATTATTTTGCGCTTTTAGGAACAAAGATATGGAATCTAGGCCCCTTCAAAACGATGCTAGATTTGAACTACTATCAGCTGCAGCCATGACAGATAGTCCTCAATTTATGACCAAAATGTATGTTGCTAAGCGAGACACTTGTTATGTGAATCACTGCAGTTGTTAAGTTAGTAACATGGTTGTTAAGTGAATCTGGTTTCCCCATTGACTTTGCTTGTCAGAAGGTCATAAGAGGTGATCACATGAGCCGGGATACTGCCATCATCATAAATACATGCCAGTTGCCAAGCATCAAAATTTTGATCACCTGTGCACGGGGATGCTGCAACAGTTGTAAAATAATTAGGTCATTTTTTTCCCCAGTGTCATTGTAAGTCAACGACTACCTGTATCTCTCTAATCCAGGGGTAGTCAACCTTTTTATACCTACTGCCCACTTTTGCATCTCTGTTAGTAGTAAAATTTTCTAACCGCCCACTGGTTCCACAATAATGGTGATTTATAAAGTAGGGAAGTAACTTTACTTTATAAAATTTATAAAGCAGAGTTACAGCAAACCCCTCCCGCCCACCATGAAAGCTGGAACGCCCACTAGTATGCGGTAGGGACCAGGTTGACTACCACTGCTCTAATCAGTGCCCAAACAAGGAGGAGGCGGAAGCAGAAGTGTGGAAAGAATAGGGTGTTTCATTGATGATTGGAGAAAATGAACATTAATTAAAGCTGTTTTAATTGTGTTGGAAATCATTTTGGTCCAAATTTGAGCCAGATAGCCAGTGTGGCATGGTGATCAAGGTAGTAAACTAGAACCTTAATTCTAATATATTTTTCACCTTTGAAGGTTGAGTAAATGACTCTGGCCCAGTCCTTCTCAGCCGCTCACCTCCTCACAGGTGCATTATGGGGAAGAATCAGGGGTGAAATCCAGCAGGTTCCGACAGGTTCTGGAGAACCGGTAGTGGAAATTTTGAGTAGTTCGGAGAACCGGCAAATGTCACCTCTGGCTGGCCGCAGAGTGGGGTGGGAATGGAGATTTTGTAGTATCCTTCCCCTGCCACGCCCACCAAGCCACACTCACAGAACCGGTAGTAAAAAAAAAAAAAAAATTCACCACTGGGAAGAATTAAGAGGATGGATTCATTGTATGCTACCTTGAGCTCCTCAACATTGGACAGGCTATAAATCAATTAAAAGGCAGCTTTATTAGAACTATGGTGGTGGAGGAAAGAGGTCAGCAGGGCAAAAGGAAGCACTCACCTGAATATAAAGTATGAATTTGATATCTCAGCCCAGGAAAGCCAACCAACAACATGAAGTAGAAACTGATCATTTCAAAGAATTGTCCCAGAAGTTTATAACAATATCTTATGGGCTAGTGTTATGATGGGTTGGGAAGAACTGAAGCACAAGCAAGGGGAAATGCAGATATTGTGTTCGTGCTGTATCACTGCAACCCAGAAAGTAGAAGAAACTTGCCTTTTTCCGCGATATATAGAATGGCTCCTGTTGATGATGAAATGTTTTCAAGGTCATGAAATCCACAAGTTTTTAATTACACAGACAGAGATAACTGCAAGCAAAGCACAAGATGTCAGGATGTTTTCCTTGGGCAGTCTGGATCTACCCTTATTTTCTTTGTTCACTTTTCTTCTGGGCTGTGACACCCAGTTCATGTTTTGGAGGAAAGGGTTCACCTTCCTTCCCTGCGTGCCGAGATCCCAGTGAAAAATCCTTCCCTATCTGCAGCTGCTATTTATTTAAAAGTTTTTTTAAAAAAAAATTTTTTTAAAAACCTTATCAAAATGACGCATTTATTATAACGTCTGATTTGACCCTAAAAGTAAAAACAAAAGCAACTGGAAAGTGCAATGGCCCATACTAAGTTTGTTTGTTTTGACGATTGTTTGCCACCCAGAGTTAATGGTTTGAGATAGATGGCTATACAAATGGAATAAGTAAATAAATAAACAGCCCATACTAAGTTGCTTGCTTAGAATCAAATCCCATTGATCCTCAGGTTCCAATTTTTATATCTAAGGCTTTTTGTTTTGCATCCAACTTGAAGAAGCAGGAGGACTAAAATCCCTGGATTTTCCTGGGAGAAGAAACATTTCTGCCTGTAGATTGGTTAGATAAGCAGATGTAAAAAAAAATCCACTCCATTCTCCACCTGTTATGTTGGCTGTGGACAAATATCCTCCCAATCAAGGGCTATTATCCTTAGTATCACATTGGGTTACTAGGCAATGTAATAATTCTTAATATGTTAAGAATTAAATGTTAAATGTTGATTGGTTGAAAAGTGTCTTACAACTTCAGTAATCTCCATTGAAGAAATTCTGACCATTGACATTTATTACCTAGGTATTACTTATATGTACGTACATACATACATACATACATACGTAGGTACGTACATTCTCTCTCACTCACTCACTCACTCACTCACTCACTCTCTCTGATTCAGCTCTGGTCTCTTTCTTTTCCCACTGCCATCTTTAATTTAAGACAGTTCTGTATTTCTATTTTAGCTGATTTTTTACTATGGAGCCACTGATAGATGGTGTCCTCTGCAGTACTACGAAGAGATGAAGATGGAGTTTCCAGACGGAAATATTCGAATGTGTGAGAAAGGAATCTGCCATTCTTTTGTATTGGATTCCAGCAAAGAAATGGCTGAAATGATAACAGGCTGGATACAGGATGATCTCGCCAAGCTATGATGAAGACAGAGTGGATAGCAGGAGAAATTAGCTGTATTGTAATCTTCCTTGATAGATTATGCCTTGATATGTCTGTGCATTATGGTTTGCTTTTTTCTGGAAGCTTTGGTGTTACCCTGATGACTCAAATTACATTCCCGTTGACAGGTTTCTAACAAATACCCAAGGTAAGGTTGTAAACACATGGGGATGACGGCATCAAACCAGAGCCCTGGATTCCTTTAGGCCAGTGTCAGCCTCCCTCTACAAACAGTGACTACTTGTTCAGGTAACTCAGTATTGTTGTAACAAAAAAAAGAAAGAGAGAAAGAGAGAGATCCCCTGCCCTCCATGTGCCATCTTGATTGTCCAAATTTATGAATTAATGGCCCATTAATTGTGTGTCTAGCTAGAACAGTGCCTCTAGCAGGATTGTATGAATTATTACATTAAGTCAGGGGTCGGCAACCTTAAACACTCAAAGAGCGATTTGGACCTCTTTTCCCCAGAAAAGAAAGCACCAGGAGCCACAAAACCCTTCCCGTGCCTGACTATTTCATGAGTGGGCAGAAAACTAGTCTATGTAGTTGAATTAAATGTTCTGTTTTCTTCTAAAATTTTTCTTTTCTTGGATTTATCCATGGTTGCGCTACCGGGGATCAAAAAGCTCAATTAATCGCGTGCCAGCGGGTATCGCACATTGGCAGTTGTGATGCATATTTTGAGCAACAGGGGGCCGCAGCAGAGGGATGAAAGAGCCACATGTGGCTCCAGAGCCATAGGTTGCTGACCCCTGAATTAAATGTTTAGATCTTCTGACGTATCGTCTGTGCATCAACACTATTCATTCTGCCACAATATTGTAGTAGTATTGCACCCATAATTGTGTCCCATATTGTTGTTGAAGTGGTTAGGGTTAGAATTGACTGTCACTCATCTTTGGGGGAAAATAGCATCTAAATTACGGTGATGATAGTAGAATAGCAAATCACTACAAAATTGCTGTTGTTAGATTAATTTCAACATCCATTGTGACAGAATATTTGGTGTGCAGAAAAAGAAATGTTGCTCACAAGCAGAACCAACAATGAGTTAGTAAGATATAGTACTTCTTACAAGTAATCCTCGACCTATGACCACAATTGAGACCCAAATTTCACTCGCTAAGCAGAGTGGTTGTTATGCAAATCATCACATGATTTTGTGACCAGTTTTACCAGTTGTTAAGCAATTTCAGGCGCTTGCAACATGGCCACTTAACATGATTGTTAAGTGAATCACATACAAGCAAATTCTGCTTCTCCAACGGAAGTTGCTTTTCGGAAAACTGCTGGGAAGATCACAAATTGGGATCATATTGACCGGCGGATACTGCGCCAGTAGTAAACATGAGACAGTTGCCAACTTCCCAAATTGCAATCACGTGATATGGAAGTGGTATGATGGTTGTATGAGGACAGGTCATAAATCACTTCTTCCACAGCTGTCATAACTTTCAGCTATTGTTAAATGAAAGGTTGGTATCTGTATAATTCTATCTGTATTGAGAAAGATCTAAGTACATTGGTTAGAGGTATGCAAATATTAAAACTGGAGTCACATTTTGTCTACTCCACTTCATTAGAGGACTTTCATTACTCAATACCCAGCCTGTGGAATTGTCTTTTTTCTATGTGATCAACCTTTTGCCTCAGATAGTGGGAATAATTGCTGCGTTACAGGTAGTCCTTGACTTACGACCAGTTGCTTAGTGCTTATCTATGATTCAAAATTATGACTTACCTGAAAACACGGAGTTACAACCTACTTCAGTGGTTCCAACGTTCGCCCCTCTTGTGGTCATGTGGCCGCACTTCAAGCTCTTGAAGCATGACCATATTTACTGTATTTTTCGGAGTATAAGATGCACCTTTTTCCCTCAAAAAAGAGGCTGGAAATCTGGGTGTGTCTTATACACTGAATACAGCATTTTTTGCCACCTGACGCCCCGCCCCATTCACCAAAATGGCTGTGCATAGCCTTATGGAGGCTTTCAGAGAGCTCCTGGGCGCTGGGGAGGGCAGAAAAGAGCAATAAATGGGCCGTTTTTTTGCTCAATTTTGCCCCCTCAGCCCTCAGGAACACTCTACAAGCCTCCATAAGGCTATGCATGCAATTGTTTTTGACAAAACGGACCCGTTTTAGCAAAAAATGGGCCATTTTTTGCTCATTTTTGCCCCACCCATCCCCAGGAGCACTCTATAAGCCTCCTAAAGGCTATTCATGCCTTTGGGGCGGGGGGGGGGCATTTTTGGGAGGTTTGCAGAGTGCAAAAACCTTTTTTTTAATTTGCCTCTTCAAAACCTTGATGCGTCTTATACTCCGAAAAATACAGTATGTCATGTGAACACATTTTATGATTGTTCTGCCAAAATCTGGGTGTTACAGAAATCTGTGTTCTCCGCCATAGATAACAACGGGTTTGATTAACAATCACCGTATTTACTTAGGAATTACCATATTTGATTAACAACTGCCATTAAAAAGGCCACAAAATAGTGTTGGGCAGTTTCCATTATGGTCATATGTCAAGGACTGCTGTACATGTTATTTTAGAACAATTTTTAGAACAGACAGAACTTGAATGACATGCTCCTTTTATTACTTTTTTTCTCTCCAAAAATAGTCACTACTCGGTATGGAGTAATTCCCTCCCTATCTCTTTTTTCCCCATTTTTTTGTGATTTTTGACAAATTACAAAAACAAAAAGCAAGTATATTAATGCTCGTACTTTGGGAATTTGGGAGAAAAAGAAACCTGGGATTATCTGTGCACCATAAGCTGATACCAAACCACCCTTCTTCTTCTCTACCCAATTGTTTAATGCAGCATCCTGTGTCAAATGCCATGTTCTATGCTTCTCATTGTCTCCCTAGCCTTCACCACTACCTAAGCTAGGGTAGCCCTGTGATTATGAGGGGAGAGAGCCTAATGGAAAATTGTGCACATAGACATGCTGTGCATCTCTTTTTGCTGGAAAAAAAAGCCCAGGGCACAACTGGACTTCGTTCTTGGAAGAAGCTCCATTTCCAACAGCACCACTATCTGCTGCTGGCCAAGATGGGAAAAGAAAGAAGAAGAAGAAAAGAAGATGTTTGTCACTTGGTTCACATTTTTGCAAACTTAGGAGTTGTGTTTGGATGATCGGCTTGGCTGGTTCTGTGCTATGCGATCCCTCCTCCCCACTCCCAGGAAAACTCCGAGCTGGTAGCAGACAACAAAGAGAGTGGCCATCTTGGCAGGAAGCCCAGGCATTGCTAAGGTACCTGGAAGGCTGTCCCCATCAGCTGTGTGATAGTGGTGGGCTGGAGGGGGGGGGGGGTGTTTTAATCATAGGAGAAAGGATTCACCTGTTGATTGAAGCCATTGCAGGCAGGATGGGCCCAAGGTTTAACTAGCTTCACCCCCTTCTCATCTGGCTTCATCCCCACCCCTGTTGCTGCAGGGAGTAAAAAGAAAAAGGATTACTGGGAGGACCGGCCTATCTAAAACTTTAATCTTAATTTAGCCTGAGGGCCAGCAACAGAAAGAAATGGAAAGTCCCACATTTATTCCTTGCAGGTTTTTCTAAGGGTGGAAGTTAGTTTAATCCAAACCAACCCTGAGGATCTCCCATAGGACAACTAACCTTATCTAGCCCCATTATTGCCTGGGGTTAGCATATCAATATATCGTCCCCCACCTACCCCTCCAGTAGGTATATATAAACAGAGCTACAAGGAATTTGCCCCAGAGCTTCCACAGGATATCATGTTGAACTGTTATAAAACTTCAATAGGTGTATTAAATGTTCTGACCTACATGCATATATATATATTGCTTGGGCATATATTAATATTACTGGAAATCCAAGTGGCATAAGCATGTCTAGCATTGTTTCTAACATTTAAGAAAGGGTTTTTTATTTTTTAAGAGAGAATTTACTTTACCCCTCTGTATTGGCCACTTAAAGCACCATCAGCCTTAAGAGGGCAAAAGCAAAAGGGGGATTAAGGAAGGTTTTTGAAGTGTAAAAAACTATTCTGTATGGGTGTTATATTTACATAAACTGTAAATATTATTGTTTGTATACTGTTTTATTTGGTGGTCTCATTAAATCCTGGTGTTTTGTGGATCTTAAAAAAAACATATCCCTACAATATTTTTGTGTGTAAGATGTGGTCACTCAGAGGAACATTTATAACCTGGTAGTAACAAATGTTGCCCGCCAAAAGGAAAACCAAGTTTTTTAAACGTTCAATATTTAATCAAAAACACCCAGCTATGACCATAGGACACATTCATGCAGTGAAGTATGATCCATTTGTCCAGTGACAGCCTATTTTCAGAATATGATACTTATTAATTTTGCTACTCTTTTCATTCTATGTTCAACTCAATAATCCTATCTTGGAACTATTGCAGGATTTCTCAACGCAATTTTAATCATAGGGATTCATTGCCTGCTTTTACTTGAAACTTCTTCTTGCTTTCTGTGTTTGAATGATTCATTTGATCTTTGTTTCAGAATGCTGTTATCCCAGAAAACTGAAATTGATAAGTGATGAATAAACATTTTTTCTCAGTTTTAATTTTGGATTAAATGGAATAAATGAAACTGAGCCAGAGCAAGTACTAGGGGTGCAATTTTACAGTCAGTTTCTACCTTTGTTTGTTCAGAAGTAACACAACACTATTCATTGCTATTCATTGCTTTGTAAGTTTCAAAATATGTTTGTATGGAAGAAAGGATTTGATTTGCAGAAAATAAAAAAGATTTGCATTAGGAATACCCAGCAAAAAAAAAAGGTTGTATTCCACCTTTATTATTTTAATAATTCAAGGTTGTGAACATATCCAACATACTTCCCTCCTCCTATTTTCCCTACAAAAACAATCCTGCAAGGTGGGTTGGGCTGAGAGCGAAGGACTAATGTCCAAGATCACCCAGCTGTCTTTCATGGCAAAAGTCATGAAAATGGTAAGAGAGGGGGGGGAAATCATCTTTAACACATATTCTGTTTCCCCTAGATAGCTTCCCTTGTGTTTCATTTGCACATTTCTAGTTCTGAAAGAATTGCTCTCATGGTCCATTTTTTTGCAGATAGAACGAGGCACGTCGTTGAAGAAACCAAAACTTGGGACTCTGTAAATGTGGTTGGAGTGAAACAGAGCAACTGTTCAATTAAAGCCTCTGGTACAAATGAGGGCTGGGCAACTCTTTGTTTTTGAATCCCTTAAATTGAGTTGAAAAGCTACTTCAGAAGCTACTCCCACCTGCTTATAAAACAAATCGGTTGCATGCATACATACATCCGTGGGAGGAGTGATTGAATCTTGCAAAAGATACAGTGGCTTTAATGAGTCAAAACTAGTACTATTTTATCCTTTCTGTGTGTTCTAGGGATTTGTACAGTCCTGCAAATTGACTTCCTAACCTGTTTGTGACTTTTTGGATAAAACATGGTGAAATAAGGGCAAGAAGACAGTAGGTTCAAGTCCATCATCAGTCACAATGTGCCTTTAGGCCAATCTCTGTCTCTTATCTCTCTATCTCCCCACCCTTCCATCTGACAGGTTTGCTGTTGATGTGAGAGAAAATAAAAGAAGGAAGTGTTGGATATTCTGCCTTGAGCTTCTGAAGAAAAGGCAGCATATAAATCAAACTAATAAATAAAACTTTCCTTTACACAATTTCTCTTTAAAATAACCTGAGTGAGGAACTTGCTTTTAAGAATTGAATATAATTGTTGTGTTTGTAGAAAGGCTACCTCATAGAAACATTCTCCACATGAAGAACAAGACTGTCTATATCCAATGAATAGCTGTAAAGATTTCTATGTTTATATCTTATCTATCTATCATCTATATAAACATAAACATTATAAACATTAGGATCATTACATAAATTAGCACACTATTTCCATTTACTATTTCATTCTGATCATCTCCTTATTCTAATTGGTCCACTGCAAAACACTTTGTTTGAACAACAGAGAAGAATGTGGCTGTTAGTAAAGCTACTTAACACTTTGTGTGGAATGATAAAAACCCACTTGTACCCTGGAGGCTGTCATTTTATTTTCAGGGTCACAGGGTCAAGTTAAGACTTGGGATTACTGTGTGCCCCAAAGCCTCTTTATTGAAATTTAGGCAATGTAAGAACCCACTGAGAGTCTCCTAGTGACCAAGAGTAATTAAAGCAGTACATAACACTGAAAAAGAAAGCTATAGAGTGAGAATATAGAGCGACTGCCAAAAGTGGCTGCTGCTTTAAGCAGTGATCGTGCAGAATTTATGGAGTAGGACAATGACTATATAAAATGAAACCAGGGAGGGAGAACACCGTTGTTCTTGTGTAAAAAGAAGACACAGCCAAGAAGTGTTAGTCGTTGACAGGAACTCCTTAACATCACATGATAAAAAGGATAACTGGTGAACATTTTTGTATACTTGCTGTATATTCGGTTATTAGTCATTTTATCACTCATTTGCATTTTCTTCTCAGAGATATTTTATTCTGTGGATGATGGAAAGGGAGCTGGAGGGCTTTCCATTTTGCATGTTATAAAGAGCACTGGTAGGATTCTGGAGATGCTAATTCGTAGCCCACTGAAGCTGATATAAATATTAAAATGCTGCCCACGTACTGATAAAAGGAGATCCATGATGCTGTCCTCTTTTCATTTAGTTACCCTCTTCCTTGACTTCATTTTAATGAATGAACCTGGTTTCAAGTCTGGTTTCAAGCAAGACCATTAACTGGAAAGAGGACAGAAACAACTGCCATAATAGTGTCCTTACAGAAGTTTGAAATGAAAATCTAATGATAGAGCTGTAATGGTGCACTGGTTAGAATGCAGTATTGCAGGTTAACTCTGCCAAATGCCAGCAGTTCAGTTCTGATTGGCTCAAGGTTGACTCAGGCTTCCATCCTTCCGAGGTTAGTAAAATGAGGACCCAGATTGTTGGGGGCAATATGCTGACTAAACCACTTAAGGGAGCTGTAAAGCACTATGAAGCAGTATATGAGTCTAAGTGCTATTGCTAATATGGGCTATAATAACAGAATCTTGCAAGTCTGGTTGTGCTGTCCCTCCTCCCCCTTTTTATACTTACCGGTAAGTGAATTAGGGAGGTATCTATCTATATCTCTTTCAAATAGTATCCCTCTGTTATGACTTTAAAATGTCTTGCCCCTTGTCCTCCTGACAGTAATGTTTGTACATGTCCAACAAAAACATCTTCCTTGCTTTCTACAGGTGATCACGTCAGATGGTGGAAACGTACACACACAGACACACATCTAAGTTTAGTCTATTCCCTTAGCATACAGGTGCTGTGGTGAGAGAGGTGATCCTTGCATACATCTCTTCAAGCCTTCGTGGACATCCTGTGACACTCCCCCCCCCGAGGGGCTATGGACCACAGGTTGAGAACCACTGCCATAGTGGTGCAAGCAGCTGCTCAATCCAGCATTTATTAAGTGCTCAAACTTTACTAACCTACAATGATTGCTAGTGCTGCTAACATTATATTGCTGACTTTTGATATGGAAATAAGGCTGAATTCTTAGTCCTGTCAGCTTTAGTATCCAAAATGCAGAAGGGTGGGTGGAATGTATACATTTCTTGACAACCACTGTACATCTATCTTTTCTGTATAGCTTGCTAATTTAGAGGTTGAACTCCCGTCCTTTCAATTCTGAAAGAGTGAAACAAAACTATTAGTCACTATTTTATCTGGGTGACACTATCATTGTCTCTGTCCCTTAGATGCCAAGTGAGAAAAGCAGTATCCTAAGACACAAGGCTTGAGGGAGGAAAAAAATGCAGTGATGATCATAAAGCATTTGTGGGTTAAAGCACTGAGTATATGGATATACAGTTGGATTTTTCTTGCAAAAACCCCAACTAACAACAGAAATATCATTTCTAGTTGAAAATCCCAAAGTGCAATACTAAAACAAAGTTTTCTGAAGAAAAATACAGAGAAGCAACTTATCAATAAAATATTTAATAAACTTATCTGTACAAAATATTTAAATGGTTAGTTAAGAGTATACATAATTGCTTATTTAACAAATATAAACCACTATATAATATATTCAAGAAAATATATATTGCTTGTTTACAACTGATTTACAATCCATTATGTACAATCTATTTAAATTTTAGAATACGTACAATGCATTTACACCCTTGCTTACAGAGCTATCTTCCATAGAACATTTCACATATAGATCCACATAGCATTTTAATTCCTACCCCGAAAATAGGCATCTATTTTTATATACACTGATATATTGAACACCGTAAATAAAAGTTCTACAAGGTAAAAAAATAAGAAAGACCAAGAGAAAGAAAATGATCTGGGGGTTTTGACACAAGATAACTAAATGTATAAATTAGGATGCAAAATTGGAAGCATGCTGCATTGGTTTTGGGCGAGACGGCAATTTTTTTTTAGTATACACAGAAAGCAATTGCGCTTACTTAGCCAGAGAAATTAAGTATGCTCCGACAACCTTTTTGTCTGAATTATTCAAAATATGGAGTAAAGAAAATGCAACTAGTTTCCTGGGGGAAACAATAATAATAATAATAAGGAATCCAGTTTCTTGTCAACGAAGAAAGGGATTACATACAGAAGACGCCCTAAGTGCATCCACAGTTTTTAGATCTGGACTGTCACATCTTGGGTCTTCTTAACACTGTATTTTAAAACTAATTACCAATGGCTTCGTTTCCACATATATTTAGCTCTTTCTGAAGTTATTCAAGGAAAGGGAAGCTGCACAAATTGTGGAAAGGACTCATCAACATTTAAGCTGAGAGAAAATATTGATGAGAAAAGTAGACGAAGACCAAGAGCCAAGAACTATGGGGGCATTCTTGAGATCTGGCCAAAGTTAATTCAACTATTTGCAGCCCAACAATGTAAAAAATGTCAAAATGTGCAACACTTTTTTTTTTCATCTAGACATTTTCACTCTCTTCCCTCTGGCCATATTTTGAGATAAGTTACATTCATGGGACCTGAGTCCAAACCCACAGTAAATCAGGCGTATCTCCACCAAAGTCAATAAAATTATGATTCCAACCAATATGGATGTTGGGAGAGAGGAGAGAAGGGGAAGGTACAAATATCAGACTTTGTACGCCCAGGAGTCTCTACTGCAGATTTCTTTTTTTAAATCTGCCCTTGAAATGTTTGCATTTAATAGAGCAGAGGCAGGATTATATCACAGGCATGCTGCAATCCTGTCACTTTTTGGGTTCTTGCAGATACCAGAGAGAGAATTTTCCCTGCTTACTTATAATTTATGCCCTCCATAGATAATTGGACTAACTAACAATGGTTAACCATAGTCTATGGGATTAACCCAATGTTGGTGGTTCAAAGTGCTATGCGAAATCATAAACTAACCACAAGGCTGAGTCTGCATAATATGCTAGATTAAAATATGGCACAGTTACTTTATGGTTCAGGATGGCTAAACTGAATTGATTGGGGAATTCATAAGGCATTGCCACCCTGCAATTGGAGCAGGGAATTCCTGGACCTGAAGATGTTATTGGCCTGTAGAGCTTACAACGCCTGATGAATGGGTCATGCTTTTGAAGGGGAATGGGAGTTAGAATCAAATATTAGCTGAATGGACATCCTTTTGAACTGCATTTAAGACGCTCAAAGTGGACACACTTTCCGTCTCCTCCATGTATCTTGTTGCAATTTGTAAAAGTTAGGCATAGTTGGGCTTGCTTTCAAACCCAAATCACATAAAGACTGTAGCATAAATGTACATATCTTGCTTTCCATAAGAGAAGGTAAATAATAAATATGCAAGTATATTTATACATGCATGTATCAAACAGCTTGTGTAAACATTTTCCAAAGAGGGAGTAAAGTGTTGTGGATGAAATACACTGATAAAAATTCAACAAATTCTTTGTGGTGGTTTTTTTTTTAAAGAGGCCACTGCAGATTCCACCGCTCGCCAGAAACATGCTGTAAACTTATTTTTTATGGCAAGATCAGAAGTGTTGCTTTTCATTGCGGTTTTCCAAAGCAGAAAACCATGCTAGAGGTTTTGTTTTTCTGTTATGATTTTTTTAAAAAAACTGCATCTCCTCTAATCTGACCTTGAGGAAACATTTTATCTCAGCTGGATATATTTCTTTCTCCCCTGTACCATCTCCCTGATTAAATATTGATTGCGGAGCCTCTCCTGCCATGTTTTTATACAGTATGTACACCACAGGTAGCTTTAGATCTGAGCGAAGAAGCTTTGTTCCAATGGTATTCTTTCGATAAGTGCCAATTAAGGGCTCCAATTTATATTAGAAAATAGAAAGTTTTAGGGGTGGGGATGGAGTGCAATGCACCTTTTTTGAAAAAAAGTACACATTACCCAATCAGACTTGAATTATTTCAGACAAGTTTAAAAGATACTGAATCATAAAGCCTGGCGAGATTGATTTTCAGATTAGTATCAGATCCCTTCCATATGTTTATAATGATTTTATAATTTTACATAATTTATAATATTTTTTGCTACAATAGGAGCTTAATACTGATTTTATATTTATACTGCATTTTATATGCTGTCACAGGGAGATGGTGGTAAACAATGGAGAGCGATGAAAGGTAATAATATACAGTATCAAACCTGAAATTCCTAACATGTGCAAACTGGAAATATGTTTATTAATGAAATGTGTCCCAAACTATAGTTCAGTTAGAGGCTGTGAAAGATTAAATCAGAGCAAATATCCATGTAAAGGATTTAACAGGGAGTAAAAGGGAAGCATTCTGTATTTTACTCTAAAATCTAATTGGGGGGGGGGAGACCTAACACAAAAATCAAAAGGCCAAAGTCACTCTAGACACTCTCTTTTCAGGCTTCTCACTTACAATGCATTCCTATCAATAATAGGACTGTGTATACTTATATGTCTAACTGCAAGCATCACTTGGACCTGCCAAGGTCTACTTCAATAATTTCTCAGTCTAATTTCTATTTAAGCTGCATCGCAGTTCAATCCTGATCAGGTAAGTTTGAAAGGTGCTGTCCCTTGTCTCTAAAATGCATATGATGAGCCATAAGGAGGATATTCCTTTCCACATGAAAGAGGGATGCAAAGATGGAGAAAATATCATTTTAATGCCTGCATGTTGAAAGCCAACTTAATCCATATTAAATTCTTCCTTGCTAGAAAAGAGCTTTTTCAATACTCCGCCAATGCATCTGTAGAGCAAACATGATATCGAAAATATCATGAGGGACAAAGGAGAAACGGAACATTATCTTAGCTGGAACCTATGGTATATGTGGGCGACAAGGAGAACAGCAGGGACTTAAAACGGGGAAAGTTAAATAGCAGTTGTTAACAATGGGAACTAAAAGTGAACTTGGGTATTGTAACAGATCCCTGAATTTTGTAATGAGAAGATGTGGCTTAGAGACCTAACAATGAGGAAGGGAAAAAAAGTTGGGCTGTGAATGAGACTGTCACCGCGGGGGGGGGGGGGGTGTAGGTTTAAAATTGTATTTGTATGTTTTACTCTTTAAAAAATGTATAACTAATAAAGATTTTTTTAAAAAAAGAAAATATGAAGCAAGAGGGGATCCAACTGTGGTTTCGGGTGATCTCTTTAAACTAAAAAAAAAAGAAAATGGAAATGGAAAGTTTATCTTGTTCAGAATATTAAATGCAAACATAAAAGATGCATAGGTTTCAAGTTTGCGCGGAATCTATGGAATACTATATGATCTTCAGATATAATTAAGGACATGGGCATTCTGCATTTTTTTTTCTTCTGCCTCACTCAGGAAGCCCAAAGAAATGAACAATCCAGCTAAAGGACTTGCAACACATTTATCTCCTCTTGTAACCTTCCCTGGCAGTGTTATTAACAAGCCTTCAATCACCGAGACGCCAGATTGGCAGGAAAAGATCATAATCGGAAGCAGAAGTTGAGCAAACAAATCTGACCTCCCTCTGTGCTTCAGAAGACTTCTGCCAATAGAAAGAGAGGCTACAATTGAGATGGCAACTCTTAGGCCTCTTCAGTCTGAGTGGACTTTCCCCCAAAAAAACCCTGCTAATGCTCAGCACATAAGGGGATTCCAATCTAACAAGTCCGGTGTTTGTTTTCTGTCTCTTTAATAGATGGTGAATAATAATAACGGCTGTTTTACTTAAGGTTGGCAGCTGAGCATGCCAATCATGCTGCATTGTGAAAGGAAAAAACAGAATGCCGTTACTTTGTGCTATAGGAGATGCTTGTTAACGGCGATGGGAAAGCGCATGACAGCTATACAACAATGGCACGTGACTTTCTAATTCAGTTTTACCTACACCAGCAATGGGGAACAGATGTTGGAGGAGATTTATAGCTCCTAGTAACCCCTGGCCAATGCTGAAACATGCTGGAAGTAGTAATTCACAACAATCCAGGTAAAGCAAACTCCAATTCCAATCCTGTGCAACATTGACCCTCCCCTAATATTTTAGATAGTGTCTTAGATTACTGGAAATTCCTAGGGTTGAATCAAGGATATTCTGTATTTATTGCAGGTGTATTTTGCAAGCTTTACCATATTTTGGTTTTTTTTTAAAGTTGCAGCAGAATACTGAATTCTTAGAAACTTGAAACATCAACAGCCATTTTATCAAAAGATAACCTTTTTAAAGATAATTAAACTAATCAATCAAGCACCTGTAACATCTACTTTATGGGGGAAATCTACATTTAGAAAATCTTAGTTTGACTAAAATCCAGTGAGGAGAACATCATAAAGCAATCTACAATTATCTATGGTGTGGGAAAAGTAGATATGTCCATCTCTCAGAGTGTTATAACTGGTGGTCCTAACTGAACAATGAATGATTCAGGACTGTAATTACATACTTCCTCAGACCCTGCATTTTTAAACTGTAGAGTCTATTGCTTAAAAGATTAATGTTGGCCACTAATTTGGAAAGTGGTCAGGTTCATGGACAATTCAGCCAGCAGTACCCATTATGGTAGCTATAGATCATTTCCAATATCGAGGCAATAAGATTCATCCATCAAGGAAGCAAATGAATAGGAGGAAGAGCTGGGAAAAACCTCAGGAGGGTCCTAACAATTCATGAAAAATAGCTAAATCAATGTTTTTCAAACTTGGCAGCTTTAAGATATAAATAGTATGCTGGCTGGGGAATTCTGGGAACTGAAGTCCGCACATCTTAAAGCTGCCAAGTTTGAAAATCTTGTGCTAAATGAAGCAAAATCATTCAGCTCTGAGATAACTTTCTGTCTTTTATTCTATCAACAAATGAATTTGTTTTTAAAGCATGTGTTCACTGATATAGCAATATTTCCCAATTTAAAGCTCATTGAGTCAGCTCCCATGAACTTCTGCCAATATGGCAAAAAGCAGACTGTGAAATCCATCTCAGTAGAAGCACATACTCCCCAAAACAAGAAGCTCCATTCCAATGCCACCCCATAATTATACTTAAAGCTATTGAAATGAGGTTTTTGCCATTAAAATAGAATATACATTTACTGGTGGGTGATTTGGGGTAGAGAGAGGGGTCGTCCCCCCCTCCAGTAACAATTAACAATTATCAAAAAATTTCCCTTCCCCCTAAACAAAATCTAATAGATGGTATCTCAATTTTTTGGACTCAATTTAGGACATACTCTCAATTCCTAATTCTTCATATTTATATACGGAGTTGCTATTTGTACCTGGATGTTCAGAGCTCTATTTAAAATAGTAAGTCCTGCAAGCTTGTCTGCAATCTGTTTACTCTGATCTGGAGCATTCCTTTTATTTGTATTAATTACGTTTTCCATTACAGCTAATAACACAAAGGAGACCAAGTTAAGAATTTAGGGAAATTCTTACTGCACGCTGAGGACTGATTGATTTCACTTTGCTCATTTCACTGGGATTTCCGATCCCATAGATGATCCATGCGCACCACCTCAACACAAAGGTTATCTCCCCTCAGCTCTTTGTACAGAACAGATGACTGACTCAGAAGTATTTACAATCAATAATTGGTAAGATGTTATAGCAGTGCTATTTTGCTACCACCTCATGTTGCTTTTAGCCATTTCGGCACTTCAGATTCCTGAATAAATCTACAGTTAAGGCCATTGGCTAACACATCCCATTGCATCCTCCATAGATAAGAAACAAAATACTAGATTTAAGCTGGGCAATCTGAGGACAAGCTTGATTCAATATTTGAGATCTCTAGCAGACTTTGAGCAACATCTGGCTCAATATTTCCCTGAGTGCATTCACTAACTTTCTCTGAAATGAATTTGTGGTGACCTATTTATGCCCTACCCCTGGAGATACTCTGTGAAGATAAAAATAACACTGAAAGGATACTGACAAAAAAGGGAAATTGGAGGGAGAACACTGGGATTACTTTAGACAATTTGATATTCTCCAGAAGTTTTGGATTGGAACTTCGACAATCCTTGCCATTGGACATTCTGTCCGGAATCGATAGAAGTAAATATACAATATATTTGAAGAACATCAAAGGCCTTCACTGTCCCTTAAATCCACACCTCCCTAAGTTGTTCTAGCAACAAGGATTTTTTTTTGCTTCATGTCTGTATGATATTTTATCAGTGACAACCTAATTTTCTCAGCAATTTTGTGGCAGTAGGAAAAATGTCTTTCGACCCTCAATCAATAGTGGTAATTATTATTATTAAACACCTGGCCAATGTTTATTCATTATGCATCTGCAGGGGAAATAGGCAAGACCAAAAGTAGGAATGACAACTTGTTGACCCTTCACCATTTTTATCAAGATATAGTATGCACATGTGTTTGCTTGTATATACACATAAAAATACCCCAACTAATCTGAACAGGAAAAATGATTTCCAATTTGAAATAATTACTCTCCATAGAGTTTAAAACTTTAAATAAAATATTAACTACAGAGCAGGGGATGGTATTCACTAAGGTAATTAACACATTATGGGTGTTTCTACAATAGCTCCCTACTTCAGAGAATAATGAGAATAGGGCCAGTTTCTCTTCTTAATAATAATTTAAAAAATGCTAAGGATCTGCTGTGGAGTAATTGAAGTGTATTAACATGACACTAAAGCAGGGGTCTCCAAAGTTGGCAACTTTAAGACTTGTGGACTTCAAATCCCAGAATTCCCCAGCCAGCCATGCCATGAAAGAATAAGCTAGCTGGGGAATTCTGGGAGTTGAAATCCATAAAGTTGTCAAATGTAGAGGCTCATGAATTAAAGGAACCCTTTTTTTGTGGTAACCTATAGGGTTGTGAACACTTCTGGTTCAGTTCCCAAAAGGTGCTTTGCAATACACCGGGAGACACCCCATTCTAGGAAATGACACAAACGCTTTCAAGAACTGCAGGGAGATTCTCCTTTCATGCCTCTGGAGAACTTTTTTTGGGAAAGGAAAGGAAACCACTGTGTGGTTCTAAAAACCTATCTTCTGAAAGAAAGCTATCAAGATTAATAGGTACAAGGTGCAACCTTCAAGAGGGAACAATGGAAGTCTTTGGACATGAAAGGGTCACAGTGGCTTGCAAAACTGTATTCCTCTGGGATCCTATCCCCTGAATTGTATTCCTGTGGGATCCCAGCTGGTCCAGAATTCCCAGGCATCCACTCAAAAGGCAGTTGCTAGTGAATAAGGGTTCCACCACAAAACCGCGGTAGACAAAAGCGCGCTCGACGAAAGCGCCTACGTGATGTCATCACAGCGCGATGAAAACATCGCGCTGTGATCGATAAATGTAAAATTAAAGCGAAAACCTTACCCTAACCCCCCCAAACCTAACCCTAAACCTAACCCTAAACTTAACCCTAAACCTAACCCTTAACCTAACGCTAAACCTAACGCTAACCCTTAACCTAACGCTAAACGTAACCCTAACGCTCTAAACCTAACCCTAACCCTTAACCTAACCCTAACCCCAAACCTAAACCTAACCCTTACCTTTATGTGAATCGGCTTGTTTTAATTTTATTTTTATTTCAATTTTTAATTTTTTTCGTCGCGCTGTGATGATGTCATGTACGAGCTTTCGTCGAGCGCGCTTTTGTGGACCGCGGTTTTGACGGGTCACGGTGAATAACTGTCCCCAGAGAACCTAAACCACATCAGCCTGACCTCTGCAAACAGTAGGCCTTTGAAGTATACTTCAGAGCCACAAAGGAAGTGTAAGATGTGTGTGTATGCATATGTGTAGAAACTGTGTTTACGTGTGTGATTCATACACACACATGTTGCAGCTGCTTCGCCAAGGACCGGGGGAACCTAAATCTCATCAGCCTGACCTCTGCAAACCTCAGAATATATTTCAGAAATACAAAAGAAGCATAGGATGTGTGTGCATGTGCAGATATTGTGTTTGTATGTATGTGCATCACACAGAGACACATATGTCGCCACTGCTTCGCCAAAGATCAGAAAAGTTAGAAAACTACTAAGACAGACACTTGTCAAAGTCAGCTAACCTCCAGGCAGGTGGAAAAGACAAGCCTTCTTGGAGAAGAGATTCCCTCTCCCCGTTTCTTGATAAAGTGCCGGTTCGGTGGCCTTTTTTATCCCAAACCTCGGAAGCCGTCGGAGGGCGAGAGGCAGCAAACCTCATCGCTCAGCTCGGAGGCAGAAGCCAACCCTCGCCTCTCACCCTGAAAGGAAATTGGCGGAGAGGGTGCGGGGCCCTGCAGGCCCCAAAAACACGAAGGCCGCTGGGTTGCGAGGGCGCGGTGCGCCTGCTCCGCTCGGCGGGGGATCGCGCCCGCCAAGGAGCGAGGCCGGAGCGGAGCCGGCGAGCGAAAAGACGAGGCTGCCCCGTGGCCGCCGCCGTTACCTGCAGCCGCAGCTCTCCACCACCATGTCCTCGTACTGTTTGTAAACCACGTTGTTGCCGGAGTCGGTGTAGAGGATGCTGATGGGGCTGAGCTTGGAAGGCACGCAGCAGCTGGGCGGGGTGGACTCGGGCGCCATGGAGTTCATGAGCGTCTGGATGATGGCGTGGTTGGTCGGCTCCAGGTGGGAGCGCAGCGGGAAATCGCACACGCCGTCGCAGTGGTAGGCCTCGTAATCCAGGGGCGCGATGATCCAGTCGTCCCAGCCCAGCTCCTTGAAGTCGACGTGCAGCGCTTTGCGGCTGCAGCGGCTCCTGGTTTTTTTGCTTTGGCTTCGCCCGCCGGAGGCCCGGCCCGCCAGCGCCGTCCGCCGCCTCCGCCGCTGCTGTTTGGCCAGAGCGCCTGGGCTTAATAACTCGTGGGACCCCGGCGGGAGCTCGCCGCCGCTCAGTGTCCGGATCTTCTGGCGGATCTCCTTGAAGAGGTTGTCTTTCCGCTTGGTGCGGGAAAACACCACCAGCAGGGCCCTCTCGTGGGGCTGCGATGGGCGCTCCCGGCCGAAGCCTAACTGCCGGGGGGACAAGAGCTTCCCGGTCTGGGCCGAGACGACCCTTAGCCAAAAGCACAGCACGGGCGGGCGCTCGGGACGGCCGCCTGGCTCGGCCCAGGGCCTCAAGGCTGCCCAGACGTCGAAGACTTCCCACTGGGGCGTAGTAGCGTCGCCGGAGCCCAGAAGGTCTCCCGCTCTGGAGTCCAAAAGGCCCGGCTCCCGGTCTTCTCTTTGGTCGGGGCAAATGGAGATCAGCAGGCGATGGAGCATCCCTTCCGGGGACGACGCCAAGCTCTTGTTTTCGGCGGCTTTCCGCAAGATCCTCAGTTCGGCCCCTACGATTTCGTCCGCTTCCGCCAAGGTAGAGATGTCGAAGAGGTATTGCTGGCCGGCCTCCCGAGAAGAGTCGTCTGGAAGAGAAGAGAAATGGATGGGTGGAAGCTGCCTTGTTGAGCCCGGACAGCAAGAGCGGCTCCGTCCCGCTGGCTCTGTACCAAAGGGGATTCCCTGCCTGCCTGCCTGCCCGGTCTACCAACGCTTTCAGTGCCAACTGGGCTACCCACTTTCCCTGCTTTATTCCCACTAGTTTTTTCGGACCAATTGAATACAGTTGCTGTTTGGATAAGGTTTTGGGCCAAATTCTGTTCCCCCCCCCCCATAAGAACCCCCATCACCCCCAGAAGCTGGATCTGTTGCTCATCTACAAAGATACTTGGACCACACACTCCTGTTGTCAAAGAAGTGGAATCCATTGTTCTCCCATAAAGCCTCGTGAAATTGCATTAAATTGTGCTTTTCAGCATGTGCAGAAAATGTCTCAACACAACATGGGGGGGGGGGAAGGAGTTCAAAAATGGCTTTGGAAAATGCGTACAAGGAGCAGGATAATTTGGGGGCTGAAATCTATCTCCTTTTTAAAAGTTCAGTTGGAGAGGATCTGTCCGTAAAAATGACCCAACTAAAACCTTCCACCCTTGGCAGGTCAAGAGACAATGAAGGAACTGTACAGCAAGCATCTGCATTTATTTCCCAGTCCAAGCGGAGAATGGGCTGAAGGGGGGGCAGGAGAGAAATGGGGCCATGTTTTTCTTCCCACACTACCCACCCTCTTCATTGCTATGAGCCAAGTTAAACATTTCCCTGGTCTGTCAAGGATCATTTTATTTGTTCACATGTGTGCCTACATGCACATTTTCTTTATTTAAATGCTCCAGGAGAGAAGGTGGAGGAAGAGAATAGTGTTGAGTGAGTTAATCCCTTATGGGGGGTGACCCATCTGAATCCCCTTCCTATCTCGGCTCATTTACATTAGAAACCAGACATGGACTTTTCCTGGGATTAATTAAAGTAACCAGATGTGACAGTAAATATAGACCCTAATATTAAAATAAATAAAGGGAAGGAAGAGGCAAAATAAATGAAAGAATGAAAGAAAAGATTCTCAGAAGGGCTTTCTCAACAGTTCTAGTAGATATAGTTCATACCTTTTTTAATGAAAATTATCAGAACTTTTGATCAGTGACTTAGTACTGTAGGATGTGGCTCCCCTGAATCACCCATGGCCAAGTAAGGTGAGCAACTTGAGAGACCGCCTGCTGCCAATTACCTCCAACAGACCTATTAGATCCCACAGATTAGGCCTCCTCCGAATTCCATCTATTGGCCAATGCCGATTGGCTACCACCCGGAGGAGGGCCTTCTCTGTGGCTGCTCCGGCCCTCTGGAACGAAGCTCCCCGTGGAGATTCGGACCCTCACCACCCTTCAGGCTTTCCGCAAAACCCTTAAAACCTGGTTGTTCCGACAGGCCTGGGGCTGACGGATTCCCCGCCCCAGCTCGAACTTTGTGGTTGTTGAGTGTTTTTTTTTAATTGTTTGTAGTTGTTTGTCCGTTGTTTTTTCTTCTGTTGTATTCCCCCCCCCCTATTTTGGTTTGTGAGCCGCCCTGAGTCCCTCTGGGAATAGGGCGGCATAGAAATCCAATAAATCAAATCAAGGAACCAGAAGTTCTGGCCTTCCTAATGTTGCTGAGCTATCGTTCTCACTTGAAATATCCTAATTAGAGCTGCTGGGAATTTTAGTTCAGCGCTACCTGGAGATATTACTTGACCTTAGTTTACCTCCGAAGCTAAGTAGGCCAGATTTGGTTAGTATTTGTGGGAGAGACCATCAGGAAATTGGGGAGGGGGGGAAGAGGGCGGATTCTGGGAGGAGGTCATGGCAAATTCCTTCAACATAGCCATAGTTACATAGACCCATGAAGCCAGCTGGATTTCAAAGGGACTGGATCTTTGGTAGCTGGAGGATGGGGCCCACAGTACTCAATAATTGTGGGGCTTATTAATGGCTTGATTGAAAGATGACCATGCTGGTCACTTATAGTGGCCAACTGGGAGTTTCTGGGGAGCTCCTTGTCTTTTTTCTTTATTCCCAACAAGAGCAATCAGATGAGTTTCTGCCACCCCGAATAGGGAGCCACCATAGCTGGAACAAATAATAGCTGTAGAAAACCTTGCGCGTCTGAGTGAGGATCGGAATCAGTATCTTTCTCCCCCAGTCTATGGGGCCTCCCGGTGTATTGGGGATGGGTGACTTGGGGACCTGCTGGCTGGGAATTCTGGGAACGGCGATCCCCATACTTCGCTGGAACAGATTTGAAACGGGGTGCCCTGTGTCTGGTCCTCGCATCCTCCATTGAACTCGATGAATTGCGAAAGACCCTTTCCTGCCCTTGGCTCTTTGGAAATCTCCCCCTCTCCTTGCAAGGAGTGGCCATTCCGAGAGAAAAGGGGGAAGGCGGCGGCAGGGACAGCAAAGAACCAACTAGCAGAGCCTTTCAGAGTGTTACAGGCTATTATTCATTTCGCCCAGCGCTCCCAGAATAGCGTCTCCTTCTCTCCACCTGCGGCCGAGCTCGGCGCGCAGACCGGGGAAGCCAGCAGACGGCTACCTCAATTTCGGCTCGGCCAAACTTGCGATCTCTCTCCATTGCAGCTCTTTGGGGCGGTGTAAAGACTCCCTTGTTCCTGTCCAAGCGGCATCACCCGGCAGTTCAGATGCTGAAGTGTCTATGGAGATTCTCAACCATCCAGAGGTCTTCAACTTTGGCAACTTTTAAGACTTGTGGACTTCAACTTCCAGAATTCCTCAGCCAGCTTTCCTTTGCTGGCTTTGCTTTGCTGGCTGAGGAACTCTGGGAGTTGAAGTCCATAAGTCTTAAAAGTTGCCAAGGTTGGAGACCCCTGGACTCTGGATGGTTGAGAATCTCCATAGACACTTCAGCATCTGAACTGCCGCGTGATGTCGCTTGGACGGGAACAAGGGAGTCTTTACACCGCCCCAAGAGCTGCAATGGAGAGAGATCGCAAGTTTGGCCGACCCGAAATTGAGGTAGCCGTCTGCAGGCTTCCCAGGTCTAGGCGCCGAGCTCGGCCGCAGGTGGAGAGAAGGGAGAAGGAGACGCTACTCACCACCCTCCAGACCTTCCGCGTAGCCCTTAAATCCTGGCTGTCCCGACAGGCCTGGGGCTAAAGACTCCAACCCCACTCGAATAGTATGACTGTTGTGCTTTTTTAATGATGTATTGTCTTCATGTTTGTAACTTGTTGTCCTTCCCTCCCCCTGAATTGTGAGCCGCCCTGAGTCCCCTCAGGGAAAAGGGCGGCATACAAATAAAGTAAATGAAAAAATGAAATGAATGAAATGAAGTCCACAAGTCTTAAAGTTGCCAAGTTTGGAGACCCCTGATCCAGACCATGGTTGTCCCAAAGGTGCTTTTTCTCCCCCAAGAGGAAACTGGAGTCTTGAAAAAAACGGATGCTGAGCTATCCGTTAAGCAAGGACCCTGGGCCGTGTCTTCCGTAACCACAGCCTTTAGGAGACCTCAAGAGGCATCTCAAAGCCACCAGGACTCCAGAAACCTCGACTCCTACTTCTGCAGCATCGGGACCTCAAAACTTAAAACCAAACTTGCCCCGATATTCTTTCCCTGTAGCTGGATGCACTTCCTTTGGCCCGCCTCTAAAACACCCCGACTTTCATTCGGGGTTCCCCACAGTTCATCCAAACTCACAGTGGTCTGCCGCCCTTTATGCTGGGAGAGCAGGCAAGAAATTGCCAATTGCTGACTTAAGGTGCAAAGTTTAGCATACAGACGCGTGGCCAGGTATTGCAGGAACACAAGTCTCATGGTCCATCCTGGGGTAGTTTAATGCGGAGTTGGAGTCCTCCAACTGCGCCCGAATAATATTTAAGCAGCGAACTAACAACAGCAACACAACAGGAGATCTTTAGATTAATGTGTTCTCCATTTAAAGATCGGGTAGATTTTAATACAAGAGTTTTGGGGTTTGTAGGTAGTTGCAGGTCTGTCCTTAACCTTAAAGGCAGATTCTGATATTTTAGAAAGTGTTGCTTTTTTGTTTTTGGATTTATTTTTTTTCCTCTTCAGAAGAGGCTTGCTAGGGTACGCCAGCTTGCGAAGTCTAAACGCAACGTGATTCCCTCCCGTTTCTATTGTTTTCTCCGAGCGATAAAAGAAGGATCAATGGTGTAAGTCCGAATCGCTGAATAAAGCGAGGCTTATTCCGAAATCAGTGAAGAAAAGAACATTCGCGTGGTTAGGGTGGGAAAAATAGGACAGACAAAACATAAAGTAGCTAATACCCCTCGCACGGCTGCCGTTTCTGTTAGCGCAAATCAGTTTAATTTCCTTGATTTAGGGAACCTCCTCAAACTGAATCAACAATGTTATTAAAAAATATCTCTCTCTCTCTCTCTCTCTCTGTCTCTCTCTCTCTCTCTCTCAACAGAACACTCAATTCCTTAACGATTTTGTGCAATTAACAAATAAAAAAGAAATCGGCAAAAGATCAGAGCAGGTTGAAAGAGTAATTGGGTACTTGAGAGACCGCCTACTGCCGATCACCTCCACACGACCTATTAGATCTCATCGATTAGGCCTCCTCCGAGTTCCATCCGCTGGCCAATGCCGACTGGCAACCACGCGGAGGAGAGCCTTCTCGGTGGTAGCTCCGACACTATGGAACGATCTCCCCGTGGAGATTCGTACCCTCACCACCCTCCAGACCTTCCGCACAGCCCTCAGAATCTGGCTATCCCGTCAGGCCTGGGGCTAAGATTGTAACCCGCCCGAATGGTATGAATGTTGTGTTTTAATCATGTACTGTCTTACATGTAAAAGTCTGTTTTCCCCCCCTTCCTTTGGATTGTGAGCCGCCCTGAGTCGCCCCAGGGAAAAGGGCGGCATATAAATAAACCTTCTAATCTAATCTAATCTAATCTAATTCAACCACTTCAAACTCCACAACTCCCCACCCCCACCCCTATCTTAAGACTCTAGCGACGCCTCCTCCTAAATCCATTAATTTATCCCCGGCGGCTTCCGAGCCATAATCTAGCGTTCTTGCCTCGCCGACATACTGAAACGTGAACTTTATCAGTAGATATCTGCGGTCCTTCACCTGCAGATTCATAGGACCTACAAATATAAGCAAAGCTGAAAATTCTTTTGGCAGAGATTCCAATCCACGCGTACCCACGATATATTTCTCTGAGGATGATCAGTTACTTAATGCAGGTCCCCCATCTGCATCTCCCAAGCATTTGGAAGATGTAGATCGGAGACCTGCTCCAATTGCGGGGACCAAAGATTGCAGGGCAGCCCCGCGTTCCGGTATGAAGGGGGTTCTTTGAACAGGCTCCTCTCGCCCTCCCGCTTCAGTCTTTTTCCAACCCCATTCATTAGGAAACAGCCTGTTTGATGTAGTAGTTAAGGCACTGGGTTAGAACCTGAAGATTCGGAGTTCTAGTCCCATTTGAGGCACGAAGCCAGCTGGGTGATCTTGGGTCATCTCTCTCCCCCAGTCCTAGGAAAGTGGGCAATGACAAACCGCGTCTGGGGGGAAAAAACTTGTCAAGAAAACCGCAAGGACTTGTCCAGGAAGTTTTGGAGAATCGGACGCGATTGAAGGGAAGAAGAAAAAAAACAATATTAGGAAATGTGTTCCTTCCTTCCTTCCTTCCTTCCTTCCTTCCTTCCTTCCTTCCTTTTCCTTCTCTATTGTTTTCACGTGGTGTTTCATCCAACACGGATCATTTGGAAGACATTCCTGCCGAATGCTGAAACTAGAAGAAATGTTTGTCAAGAAAAGGGAGGATGGAACGAGAAGTTGTTCGGACGAGTGAAGCGTTTTTTACGGCCTGGGTGTCTTTTCAGACCAAAGAAAAGAAAAATAACGCTTGGGGGAAAGTATTCAAACTAGTCGGGAAGTTCTATCTGTTCCTGCAGTTTTAATCTGTCATTCGCCCATTCTCTTTTCATTTCCACCCCCCACCCCACCTCAAGTCTTCTCTGTCTTTTGATACGTCGTGATTTTCAGCCACCTGCAGCGTCCCAACCCTGGAAGAAAAGAAAAGAAAACTCGCCACGAAGTCGTAGCAATAAATCACTCAAGGGATCGTAAGGCAGCCAGAATTAGAAGGCCAAAAAACAAAAGGTGCGATGCCCTTTAGGAGAGGGGAATCCAGAGCGGGCAACTTTTAACTTTTAACTTGTCCCCTCCCTGAGCTCCCTTCATTTGGGCTGCGAAGCGCTCTTCTCCGCTTGGATTTGCAATTGGGGCTAATTATAGAGACCGGCCAATCGCGGATCAGCGCTCCGAGACGCTCTTGCTATTGGCTCGCCGTTTCGAGTCAAGGTGACAAGCGCCCCCCCCCCCGCCGCCGCCCACCGGTTGGCAGCAGTGACGGAACAAGAATCCCGCCGCCACCGGCAGGGAGGCAGATTAAGCAGGGAGGCGCCCTTTCTTAACCATCCCTTGCCCGCCTCCCTTTTCCCACGAAGGGTCCCGACGGAGCTTAAGCGATCCAAAAGAGTTCAGTTGCAAACATCTCGCAAAAGTCTCCCTCTCCCTCCCTCCCCCCTTTGTCTCTCTGTCTCTTTCTTTCTTTCTCTCTCTCTCCCTCTCTCTCCCTCCCGCTCTCTCCCTCCCTCTGTCTCTCTCTGTCTCCCTCTCCCCCTTTCTCTCCCCCCTTTCTCTCTGTCTCTCTCCCTCCCTCCCGCTTTCTCCCTCCCTCTGTCTCTCTCTGTCTCCCTCTCCCCTTTCTCTCCCCCCTTTCTCTCTCCCTCCCGCTCTCTCCCTCCCTCTGTCTCTCTCTGTCTCCCTCTCCCCCTTTCTCTCCCCCCTTTCTCTCTCTCTCTCTCTCCCTCCCTCCCGCTCTCTCCCTCCGTCTCTCTCTGTCTCCCTCTCCCCCCTTTCTCTCCCCCCTTTCTCTCTCTCTCTCTCTCCCTCTCTCTCCCTCCCGCTCTCTCCCTCCCTCTGTCTCTCTCTGTCTCCCTCTCCCCCTTTCTCTCCCCCCTTTCTCTCTCTCTCTCTCCCTCCCTCCCGCTTTCTCCCTCCCTCTGTCTCTCTCTGTCTCCCTCTCCCCTTTCTCTCCCCCCTTTCTCTCTCCCTCCCGCTCTCTCCCTCCCTCTGTCTCTCTCTGTCTCCCTCTCCCCCTTTCTCTCCCCCCTTTCTCTCTCTCTCTCTCCCTCCCTCCCGCTCTCTCCCTCCGTCTCTCTCTGTCTCCCTCTCCCCCCTTTCTCTCCCCCCTTTCTCTCTCTCTCTCTCTCCCTCTCTCTCCCTCCCGCTCTCTCCCTCCCTCTGTCTCTCTCTGTCTCCCTCTCCCCCTTTCTCTCCCCCCTTTCTCTCTCTCTCTCTCCCTCCCTCCCGCTTTCTCCCTCCCTCTGTCTCTCTCTGTCTCCCTCTCCCCTTTCTCTCCCCCCTTTCTCTCTCCCTCCCGCTCTCTCCCTCCGTCTCTCTGTCTCCCTCTCCCCCCTTTCTCTCCCCCCTTTCTCTCTCTCTCTCTCTCTCTCTCTCTCTCACACACACACACACACACACGCACGCACACACACACACACACCCGCCAGAGAGGGCCCCAGGAAAGCCTCGGAAGCAAGGGAGAGGAAGGACTCTGTTGTCTTGACTCAGCGGGGGAGTGTCCCCTTTGCTGTCGAGGCAGACCGAGCCAGTCCCGGGCAGAAAGAAAAGCCGCGCAGTGGCTGTCTGGGATTGCCCAGGGCCGGAAAAAGCGTGCTGAACTGCTAGAACAGGAGACGGAGGGCAGCAGCAGCGGCGGTCGAATAAGCAACAGACGTGGCGGGATTTGAAAGGACTTTCCCAAACCTAGTCGCTCCGGCCTTCGCTTCTTCTTCCCACCCGCCGCGACCTTCCACCTGTTAATGCCCACTTGGCCCCGCGCCTGCGCCCCCTCCATCGCTCCAGCCAAGACAGCCTCCCGCCAATTCTACTCCAGGAATCGGGTTATTTCAGTGCAGCCGCCCGCTTACCGGGAGAGAAGGGAAGGGAAGCTGGGAGTAGCCCTCGCCTGTCCCACTTTGCATCTGATCACAATAATACACACACACACCCCACACACAAAAAGGTTATAGTGAAAACCGCATTTTCCTCGAACCGATAAATCCCAATGTCTTTTTGAACCCCCTTCAGCTTTGCTTGAACTGCTGACTGCTCTTTAGAAGGCCAGATCCAGAAGATGAAACTCAAATACTTTGGAAGGAAGGACTCACTGGAGAAGAGCCTAATGCTGGGAAAGATGGAGGGCAAAAGAAGAAGGGGACGACAGAGAATGAGGTGGCTGGATGGAGTCACTGAAGCAGTAGGTGTGAGCTTAAATGGACTCCAGAAGATGGTAGAGAACAGGAAGGCCTGGAGGAACGTTGTCCATGGGGTCGGACAGGACTTCGCAACTAATAACAACAACAGCTTTGCTTTTCCTTTCTCCCAGGTCTTCCAGACCTTCTCCGGGCCGTTTTCTTCCCTAAAGAGCAAACGATTTCCCAGCCGCAAAACCAGGCATTCGGTCACCTGAGCTCACCTTTGCTTCTGAGGCGATGTTATTACCACATTCGGGCACCTCGCTGATCCCCTAAAACAGTGTTTCTCAACCTTGGCAACTTGAAGATGTCCGGACTTCAACTCCCAGAATTCCCCAGCCAGCATTCGCTTCAAGTTGCCAAGGTTGAGAAACACTGCCCTAAAACCTCAGAATGCTGGCTGGGGAATTCTGGGAGTTGAAGTCCGGACATCTTCAAGTTGCCAAGGTTGAGAAACACTGCCCTAAAACCTCAGATTCCTAAAAAGGGACTGCAGGCTTGATTCGACTTTGGGCAGGGACCGAAACTCCTTGTAGGGGGTGGGGGGCGCACTTTGAGTTTTTTGGTGAGAACAAACAATATTAATGGTCGAGTCCTTGCTGCTCTGAGGAGCTTGCTTTTCTTGCAGACGTTTCATGACCAAACTAGGTAACAACATCAGTGCTGTTGGTTTATTGGTTCTCTGCGCATCGCCACCAGCGCATTTCATATCCCCTTTCTTCCAATTAAAACAAATGCAGCAGTTTGGCCCAGGCCCAAGACTCTCCGCAGTGATTTCCTCATTTGATTATTAGTGTTTAAATGAACTTTGCGTCAAGAATCGTTTATGATACGGAAACTGAAAACCGTGAAATCATTTTCCGCTCGCAAAGTGTGGATCACAAAAACAGTCATCCTGCAAAAACCGTTAAATGTTAGACTCTAGTCTAAAAGGGTGACACGGTTAGTTTGGTTTAGATTAGGAACGAACCTATCGATCATCTATATCAAACCCGATCAATTGGGGAGCAATTTGAGGAGTATGGAAAGTTGCTTTTCAGAGAGCTTCTGTCTGAGGTTTAGTATCGCGGGACTCAGGGTTGGCTCAGCCTTCCATCCTTCCGAGGTGGGTAAAATGAGGACCCAGATTGTTGTTGGGGGCGATATGCTGACTCTGTAAACCGCTTAGAGAGGGCTGAAAGCCCTATGAAGCGGTATATAAGTCTAACTGCTACTATTATTACTATCGATTCCTTGTAGTTGGATTCGTTGGGATGTTCGTTCATTTTTTTTTAAAGGCAAAACCAAACACTTGCAAGAATTGGTGAGAAGGCGGCGAAAGGGAACAAGGACAAGGCTAATTATTTCCCATCAGGACGACGAGGCTTTCCTTTACCCCCCAACACCCCAAATTCATCGCCCTCATTTACTACAAAATCCCGAAGCAGAGCTAAACCAAAACGGCTCGCAGCCTACCGACCTCCCCATCCCCAACACCAAACCACCCAGTTTAGACAGAAAGGGCACTTTTAAATAGCGAGGTGGAAGTGGAGTGGGGGGGGGGGCTCTCTTCTCCATTAAGGTACTCCAACCGAGCCAATCCAACTCGCTATCCCGGAGCAAAAGGATAAAAGGAAGAGGAAAAGACTCTGGCGCAACGCGTCTGGATGCAGCGCATTTCCCGAGACGGCTCTGCGGGCAAACCAACCCACTCGCGAAGAGCTCGGCCAAGCAGAGCGCTTGTTGGGGGCAGTGGGGGGCTGCTCACCTCGCGGCTGTGCCCGCGCCTGGTCCGCGAAGCCCGTGACGGTGTTGGGGCGGCTGCCCGGGGCATCGTTGCTCTCTCCCTCCGGCCGGGCTGGATCCCGACCGCCGGCCAGGCGGCGGTAAAGCGCGACCATGTAGTCGTGCGGCACCACCGTGCCGTTCCCGAAGACGCCGCCGTCCCCGTCGAGCCTCTCCCCGGGCTTTGACTTCCAGAGGCCCGGGCCGCCCGCCCCCGCGGTCACCGCGTCACTGGCCGCTGCCGGAGGCCGAACCGCCGCGGCGTCCAGCTGCCCGTAGCGGAGGTGGCAGGCGCTCCAGAGGCAGCAGAGGCAAAGCGCCGCGGCCGCCCTCAGCTGCATGCCTCTCTCGCAGTCTCCCTCCGCTTCGTAGCAGCAGCAGCAGCCCCGGGCTCGGCGGGCTCTGAGCGGCTGGCGCAGGGGCTTTGAGGGTTCCTCGGACTCCCCGGCCGCTTTTGAACATTGTGTTAACTCGAGGCCGAACCAACCAGGACAACTGCAGCGGTGGCAGCGGCTGGCTGGACCCTCGCAGCGCCCCCTGCCGGCCAGTCGCCGCCACCGCCGCCTGGCAAAGGAGCGCTGCTTTTGCCAAGGCGGGGAAACGGGGAGGCGGGCGAAGCGGAGTCCTGCACGGATGAAAAAGAAACGGGGGGGAAAAGGCAGCCCCCAATATAAACAGCGCCGCTGAGTCACTTATTTGTTTTTACAAACTCTTCTCCTTTCCTTCCTTCCCTCCCTCCCTCCTTCTCTTCCCCTTTTCCTGTTTCTTTCCCCTCCCGATGTGTGTGTGTGTGTGTGATATATTTTTTTAATCCGAATCCGTCGGAAATAACACCAGCCGCTTTGCCAAAGGGACAGAGAGTTGGATGCCAGCCTTTCGGCGCTGGACGCTTCAGCAAAGCCGCCTAGAAGGTGGAGGGGGGGGAGGAAGAGCCGTGTGGATTTTCACCTAGCACTGCATAAAGCCCTCCATGGTAGTGGATTCATAAAGCCCTTCATGGTAGTGGATCTGACTATTTGAGAGACCGCCTTCTGCCAATTACCTCCCTGCGTCCCATCAGATCGCATAGAGTAGGCCTCCTCCGAATTCCATCCGCCAGTCAGTGTCGACTGGCGACTACGCGGAGGAGAGCCTTCTCGGTAGTAGCTCCGACCCTTTGGAACGATCTCCCCGTGGAGATTCGCACCCTCACCACCGTCCAGACCTTCCGCACAGCCCTCAAGACCTGGCTAGCCCGTCAGGCCTGGGGATAAGACCCTAACCTCGCCCCACCCGAATGCTGAATGAATGTTGTGTTTTACTGGTTTATTTTTTTATTCACATTTTTTTTCTTGTGTTCTGTCTTGCACTCCCTTCCTATTAAATTGTAAGCCGCCCTGAGTCCCCTCAGGGAAAAGGGCGGCATATAAATGTCAAATAAATGACTAAAAAAAAAAAAATAAGAGAGCTGGGGAGGGGGGGGGGCAATTGGATTCATCCGGCGGGAATTGGACCGACCCTCTCCGAAATACAGGACAGAAGTTGCGCTTCCTTCGATAATCCCCTTTTCAACTTTCCTGCTCTTTCGGAGAAATCAGCTCCCTTCGCTTCATCGACAAAAAAAACCCCCGAGAGTTTAAGAAGCGAGGAGGAAATAAAAACAAACACCTGGATAATTCAGGACGGCTACTCCAGTAGTCCCTGCAACAGATGGAGCAGTAGTAGTGAGGTTGGGGATCGAAGCCAGAGTAGCTGATTGCGATTAACAGATCTAGTCCGTTGTTTCGACTAGCTTTCGGCGCAGGGTCTAGTTTAAACTAAGGGAATTTTTATTTTATTTTATTTTGAGCGACCAGATCGAGAACCGGCTTGTAATTCCAAAAACTCGTTTTTTTAAAATGGCACCTCTGGGTAATAATAGGGCCGTTTGTGGGGTTAAGTGTTATTGTCGAATTTATCTATCATACAAGTTATTAGATTTTTTAAAAAATATTCTCATTACAGATTACTGAACTTTTGCTACTAGTGATCTGTTATCACTGACCTCAGAGAATGAGGTAGTAATAAACATCAGTAAGTACGTAGAAGTCACATGTGGCATAGATGTACTACCTAATAATACTATATGCGAATTTGGATTCACAACAAAGCAGATAGATTTAGTCAACTGGCTCTGTTAAGTGATCACTTCTAACGCCAGGATCGCAGGATTCGCATTTTAAGGCGCTGTCTGTCGGGTGTACGTAATTGGGAGTCCATCCCACAGTAGAATGGAGGTATCCAATCTTCGACGGCCTGGAGGTTAATTGGAGAACTATAAAATACATTCATTTTAATGGACTTTGCTTTCGGCCTTTCCCAGGAAAGTACTAAGTCCCATTTGACAGAAGCGACTGGGAGGGGGTCTCCAGACCCCACGACCTCTCCCTCCCTCCCCACCACCACCACTAGATTGGCTTTCCCCAGATTGTTGAGGGGGGGGGGAGTCTTAATTGACATCCAACTTCCTGTTTCCAAAGCGTTTTAGTTGAGTTTCTTTGGAAATAAGCCTCGTTGAATTCATCGGTCCCTTACTCCCAATTATGACCTCCGTCTGGGTGTTCATTGGTCCTTACTCATCTTACGACAACTGCGACTTGCCAAACCCTAGGGAATCTCTGTAAGAGAGGCAGGTTACTCGAGGATAACCAAAACTTGGAAATCTGGTAATTGTGTAAAAAGTAGAAGCGTTGTGGCTTACTTCACAAGATGACAGATATTTGAAAAAGGGAAGATTTTGCGACTTTGACTTTAACAAGGAAAACCGGGGCATGTATGGGTTGCTTGGAAGCGCTACTGGGACACCAACCCAGCCTCTCTCCCGCCTCATTCTTCCCTAGAGCTTCTTTATAATTACCCTTCCCCCCCCTTTTTTTTTTGCAAAGGAAAATGGCCTTTATTGTAGGCCCCCCGGGGGGTCTTCGCTTAAACCATCTTGTTGACGAGGCTGGAACGCTGCGGCTTTTTTGACTGATGCGTGAACTTCAAGATTTGCTCTGGCCTTTTTAAAAAAACACTTTCCCTTTTATGGTGGACTTTCTTAGTCTAAATTCAGACGTTTCTCTAGATCCCGATTCATATCACAAACCCACTTCAAAGCTAGTTAATCCAGTTCTTAAATGGCCCGGATAGGGCAGCCGTCTTTTCTCCAGAAAGAATCGAGCATTCTAGATTGGCGAAGATTTATTGGCTGCCGGCCCAAACAAACCTTTTAATAGAGTGTATTCCAGACCGAAGACCGGCAGAGGAGTTACGGAAGGGTGTGGGTCATTTTGGAGGTGTTTGAAGTGAGTTCCATTCTGAGCTTTTACCATTTATTTTTTGGTAAAGGTGGATTTTGTTTTTCTGTTGGGAGTCGTGAGTCTTCTATGGTTCGAGGTCTGTGTTCCCTTTTTTTTTAGTGTGTCCTGTTATGCTCCTCCCAACTTTCGGAATTGCTCAGCTGAATTAATCATGTCAGTTTGATTCATTAAGAATTTCTACCTGTGCATTCCATTTCACTTTTTTTTCTAAGACAAATCTCGCCCAAATGAAGCGTAGGGGGATGGCTCAACAAAGTAGCAATAGCAATAGCAGTTAGACTTATATACCGCTTCATAGGGCTTTCAGCCCTCTCTAAGCGGTTTACAGAGCCAGCATATATTGCCCCCACAGTCTGGGTCCTCATTTCACCCACCTCGGAAGGACGGAAGGCTGAGTCAACCTTGAGCCGGTGAGATTAGAACTGCTGAACTGCAGATAACAGTCAGCTGAAGTGGCCTGCAGTACTGCACCCTAACCACTGCGCCACCTCGGCTCTACAAAGTAGTCTTAAGGGTGCCATATTGTGAATCCCAAAATTACAGAAATGGGCAGTAATGGCAGGCACTCCTCGTTCGTGCTGAAGTGCCCTTGTGGTGGATGTTTTCCATGTGGCTGTTTATATGCTATGGGGAAGCAGCAAAGGGAAAGGGAAAAAAAACTCTGCTATTCTGTATTGAGTGGCGAACCTGTACATCTTATCAATGGAGCACAATTCCCATCAATGGGGAATCCCACCAAACCCATCAATGGAGAACCAAGAGAGGGGCAAGAGATAGGCTTTTATTTTAGCCAAGATTATGATGGGATTGCTTTGGCAAACAAGAACAGATGAATCCTGCTTTAAATCAATAGTGGAGAAATGGTCACAGAGATAACTCCCTGAGTTCCTAGAACTTCCCAATTTGTCATCAAAAGTCAAGGGCAGGTTTGCCTGCTGCCCTTCTCCAATCTGATGTGGAATTCTAATTAATTCGAAATTAGGTTGACTTCCAAGAACGGATACAACACAAATTTGCAGTGCAGTTCTTTGTGGATCTATTCAGAAATAACTCCCACTTAAGAGAGAAGGAGAGAGGGGAAGAAGGGGAAGTGGTAGAGAGAAGTAGGTGAGAGGTTAGGGAAGAAGGAAGGGAAAGGAGAGGAGGAAAGAAGAAAGTAGAGAAGGGAGAGGGGGAGAGAAAGGAAGAGAGGAGAGGAGATGAGAAGAAGAGGAGGGAAGGAAGATGGAAGGGAGAAGGAGAGAAGGAGAGAGGGTAGGAAGGGAAAGAGGAAGAGAGGAGGAGAGGAGAGGTAAGGGAAGAAGGAAGGAAAAAGAGGAAGGAAGTAAAGAAGGGAGGGAGGGAGAAAAGGAAAGGAGAAGAAGGTGGTGTCAAAATAGGCGAGGGATGGTAAACAAAACAACCTGAATGAAAGGGTTTTTTTTGTTCTCTATATATACATTCACATAATTATTATTCTTTTTTTTACATTCATAATTCTAATACATTTGTCATTCCATTTATAGAATTGTAATATTCATTAAAAAAAAGGAAATAACTCCCACTTAGTTCAGATGGACTATTTCCCCATTCACCCCAAACAAGTGAAGCACTGCAGGATTAGACTTCAGCCATACAAATGAACAGAAATCATAATTTATCGATAATACAAGTTATTAGATTAAAAAAAACCAACACTCTCATGAGATTATTGAGCTATGTGAGCTCACAGTCAGAGAGAGAGAAATTTAATCCTTGATATTTCAGGGTCCAAGATTCAATATCCAGTTTGGCGATTCTTCAAATTAAAGCAAGTCATTGAGCTCAAATAGGTTATACCTTAAATGTATTGCCTCCATCCAGACCTTCCACGCTGGGGATCATAAACCAAGTTCATTCTAAGCATGCTAGTGAATACATCGCATTGCGGTTCGGATCATAAATCACCCAAGCAACCTCGGTTTAGCACCAGATACGGAATAGTCTCTTTCCTCCAGTATAGAAGCGACTGTCTACCGAGCACCAATAAAAATCGGATGTGCGGGAGAAGAGGCATTCCTGGGGCGAGGATTTGCCATAGGAAGGTTTAAGATTGCCTGCCAATTACATCAGAATAATAATAACAGAATAACAAAGTTGGAAGGGACCTTGTAGGTCATCTAGTCCACCCCCCCAAATGGTAGTTCAATCTCTTCTTGAAAATTTCCAATGGTGGAGCACCCACAACTTCTGAAGGCAACTTCCGTTCCATTGGTTGATTGTTCTCACTGTCAGAAAGTTCCTCCTTATTTCTAGGTTGAACCTTTCCTTGATCAATTCCCATCCATTATTCCTTGTCTGGCCTTCAGGTGCCTTGGGAAATAGCTTGATCCCCTCCTCTCTGTGGCAGCCCTTCAAATCGGAAGACTGCTACCATGTCTCCCCTGCTCCTTCTCTTCACTAGAGTAGCCGTGCTCAGTTCCTGCAACCATTCTTCATATGTTTTAGCCTCCAGTCCCCCTAATCGTCTTGGCTCCGCACTCCTTTGGGTCTGGGTTAATTGGCAGGGCTGAGCATCGCGGAGGTTATCAGCCTTTGGGTGTTTGGCATCCCGGAAGAGGCCCCCGCCACGAGGTTTTCGCAAGCCGGTTCCAGCCCGTTTGGAAATTGACTGTAAACCCCACGAGAAGAAGATCGGCCATTCTCCGAATCCCGCAAAGAAGGCAAGGAATTCCGGGAGCGTCAGGACCCCGCCTCGGCTTCGTTCATTCGGCCGCGAGGTTTTTCTTACTGGCCTCGAGCTGACCTGGTTACCGAGAGACAGGCTGCTCGGTTGCAGGAGAAAGGGCGAAATTGAACTGGGAGGGATGGGGGGGGGGGAGGTGAAAAGCCCGTCTGCTCAGCCATGACCGGCCTGTCTGGCCGTGGGCGTCTATATCTATATCTATATCTATATCTATATCTATATCTATATCTATATCTATATCTATATCTATATCTATATCTATATCTATATCTATATCTATATCTATATCTATATCTAGATAGATAGATATAAATAGATAGATAGAGATAGATAGATTAGATATAGATATAGATATAGATATAGATATAGATAGATATAGATATAGATATAGATATAGATATAGATATAGATATAGATATAGATATAGATATAGATTAGATAGATAGATAGATAGATAGATAGATAGAGATAGATAGAGATAGATAGAGATAGATAGATAGATAGATAGAGATAGATAGATAGAGATAGATAGATAGATAGACATATATAGATAGATAGATATAGATATAGATATAGATACAGATATACATATAGATATAGATATAGATATAGAGATAGAGATAGAGATAGAGATAGATAGATAAATAGATAAATAGATAAATAGATAAATAGATAAATAGATAAATAGATAAATAGATAAATAGATAAATAGATAAATAGATAAATAGATAAATAGATATAGAACTATAGAAATATAGATATATAGATAGATATAGATATAGAAATATAGTGATATATAGATAGATATAGATATAGATATAGATATAGATGTAGATGTAGATGTAGATGATGTAGATGTAGATGTAGATGTAGATATAGATATAGATATAGATATAGATATAGATATAGATATAGATATAGATATAGATAGATATAGATTTGTCAGGCCCACTTCTGCTCATCTACAGCAGTGGCAAGGACTGAATGTTATAAAACCTGGGCCATGGACGTCCCGGGGAAGCAGCGCCTTTGTTTCTTCTCCCCCCCTAAATTGTGGCTGATCAGAAGAAATAAAATGTTGTTAATCTGCCTATGAACGCGCCCCCCCCCCCAGTCACCTTATAGGAGGAGATGGGCAGCATAAACATTTAATAAATAAATAACTCCTCTCCCTTAGGGAGTAAAGGTAAAAGTTCCCCTCGGACATATGTGCTAGTTGTTCCTGACTCTAGGGTCATCTACTTTTCAAAGCCAAAGAGCCAGCGCTGTCCAAAGATGTCTCCATGGTCATGTGGCCGGCATGACCAAACAACGCACAGTTCCACCTTACAAAAATTAATGTTTAAAAAAAACATTTTAAATAATTAAATTGAAATGTTTTATTGTCCCGCAATGAGTTATCCCACGCCAAGTTGGCTGTGGCGAGTTGTCCCATTCCATTCTGGGAGGGATGGTGGATCAAGTATCTTCTTGAGTACAAAATAGAGTTAGGGTGTGTCCGAAGTTGAAAGGCTACTCAACTTTCAAATAATTTATCTTTCCCAGGGTAAATATTCCTTGTTGCCCATCCTGTTTTTAACCATGGAATATCAGGGAGGGCAAACCAGAAGCCTTTCTAACGCAGCTGCATTGCAAGTGCTTGCATCCCTCGTTTTTGATAATGCTGGCTTGCTCAGAAATCTTTGAAAGGCTACCCAGTACTTTTCTGCGTGACTCCATAACATGTTATGGAAGAAAAACAAGTTCTTCAAGGGTAGGGTGGAACCAAATTTAAGGGTGTCAAATTACTGGGAGATAGATTTCAATTAAGAGACAGAATAAGAAGAATTTAACAGGGTCTATGAGGAAACAGACAAGTGGTGGGATTCAGCCAGTTCGCACCTATTCGGGAGAACTGGTTGGTAACTTTCTAAGTAGTTCAGAGAACCGGTTGTTGGAAGAAATCTCCTTTTGTTTTCTTCCACTTTCCAGGGCTAATCCTGTAAGGAAGGCAGGAAGGAAACATTCCGGTGTTGCTTCTAGCCTAATCTTTATTGCCCTGCTTACAGAAACTGCCTTTCCGGTTAACCTTTATTACATTATAACAGCTAAGGCGACCTGAGTGACCTTGAGTTAGCCAAGCCCACCCAGTCACATGACCACCGAGCCCCACCTACCCAGATAATCATTAGGGCAGAGAACTGTTAACTTGTTAAATTATTTGAATCCCACCACTGAAACAGACCCAATTTTAGTAATCCCTCAAGAATACTCTAATCTTAAATACCTTACCCTATTAGCCATTGTTTCATCTTATTCTATGATTCTGATATTTATGAATCAAGATACATGCTGGTCAGGAACATCCTTGTCCATCAAACACGATGGATTTTATTTATATACATACTGCCCACTATATTGAAGTATCTCAAAGTGATTAATGAAAATATGAAAAAAATCGGTGGGATTCAATTTTTTTACTACCAGTTCTGTGGGCATGGCTTGGTGGGTATGACTTCACTTGGTGGGTGTGGCTTGGTGGGTGTGGCCGGGGAAGGATACTGTAAAATCTCCATTCCCTCCTGATCATCTATTCTCTATAGATGGTGGGGGGAGCAGTCAGAGGTGGTATTTACCGGTTCTCCGAACTCCTCAAAATTTCTGCTACCGGTTCTCCAGAACTGGTCAGAACCTGCTGAATACCACCTCTGGAAAAAATGCACATATAAAGTATATGTTAAAGAGTTGGGAAGGCTTGGGTGAAGAGATCAGTTTTCAGCACGCACTTTAAAGGTGATATAGAAAACACCTCCTTCCCTTCCAAATTTCAGAGGAAAGAGCTAGTAGAAGAAAACCTACCACAAACAACCCTGGAAGAGCCTTCAATGTTTCTTGTTATGTAGGACCTTTCCTGAAGATCTGCTTTACCAATCAGATCTATAACAGTGAAGGTTGGTGGGTATCTTCTTTACAAGTTGGCAAAGCCTTCTGTCATATAACCAAAACTTTGAACTTTTAAATGGGTAATTGGCAGTGATGCAGTTATTTCTACAAATGTGTAATGTAGGTGGCCACTTAACTACTACTGAGAAACTTGGCTGATATATTCAGCCTCAGCTGCACCTTTGAAATTAATCCGAAAGGAGTGCATTATATTTGTGTTCTATAACTATATGAAATTATATTCTATGTTAGGTCGCTGGTATGCTACTCCTAGGATTGCCTGCACTCACCAGTAGCAGCAATCTGGCAGAAATTTTATTCTGCCCTCTCTGAGCATCTTTTTCAGTGGAGAGGCTAAAGAATTGACTTTGGGATTTCTGCGTGGAAAGCATTGCTAAGGTTTGAGCCATGAATATGTGCCAGGGGTGGGATTTCAAAATTTTAGCAGGGGTCCGTTTCTGACCTTCCCAAACTTCCAGTAGGCCCGTTTCACCAACCTCCCCCCCCCCCGAGCCTCTGCACGCACCCTGCACTTAACTGCATTCAAAATGGGTGGGTGGGGCCAGCCAGAAGTGGGATTTGGGGGTTCTCTGAACTGCACAGAATCTTAGCTAGAGGTTCTCCTGAATCTCTGCAAACCCACATCAGCCCATCCCTGATATCTGCCAGTTAATTACTGTTCTGGGGAAGCATTTTGTCTCAACACCATATATGACATTCATTTTTTTTATTTCCTATGCCATGGGTTCCATTAGAATATTATGCTGACAGCCAGGTCCCTCAATCTTCAGCTTTTCGGTTTGAAGGGATGTACATTATAATTGAACTTTTGGCCACCTTTTTTCCCACAGTGTCTACCACGAAAACCCCCAAATGTAGAGTTTCTCCCATCTGTTCTACATTGCAGCTTTGCCAAATCCCTCTTCCGTTTCCTTTGTCTAGTCAACTACAGGATCTTCCAGTGTTGCAATGTCTTAACAAATTCTCCAAGCATGTCTCCCTCTCCTAGCTCCTCTTCCCTTGGCGAGATTGTTGCTTTGTTTGTCTTGGTTAAAATGCAAGCATTTGTTTTTCTGTGCACATACGATCTTATTGGCAAGCCAATAAACTTGGATTTAGCCCTTTTCAAAAGCCTAATTAGCAGACTGCCATGGCAGAAGCTGGAGGGGGAAAGCTGCTGTTTTTTTCTTCTCAAAAAACCCCACATATGTTAATTTGCTCACATTACAAAAAGGATGTGCTTTGCCAAGTATGGTGCTTCTCCTTGACTCATCTGGACTTGCCAATAATTAGAGTTACATTGCAGCTGTATTACTCTCCTTCCCTTTTGGCTCCAAGGAATACACCAATCATAGTCTTAATCCCTCTAACTGTCCTCCTCTCCCCCCCCCCAGCTGCAGCTTCCATGGACTGCCAAGCTTGTGCCCAGATCCTTCTTTCCAAACTTATACGGTTCCACCACAAAACCGCGGTAGACTAAAGCGCGTGTGACTAAAGCGCGGTGACAAAACCGCACCGTCAAAACCGCGTGACAACAGCGCGCCAACAACAGCGCGCCGACAGAAGCGCGCTGTAACATAACCCTAAAAATAACCCTAAACCTAACCCTAAACTTACCCTAAACCTACCCTAAACCTAACCCTAAACCTAACCCTAAACCTAACCCTAAACCTTACCTTAAGTTAAATTGCGCTTCTGTCAGCGCGCTGCTGTCGGCGCGCTTTTGACATCACGGTTTTAGCGCCGCGGTGTTGTCGGCGCGCTTTTGACATCGCAGTTTTAGCGCCGCGGTGTTGTCGGCGTGCTTTTGACGTTCGCGGTTATGTCGTGCCACGAACTTATACATCCTCTGGAATACACTGTAATAGAATGGGCAGCTTTCTTCCTGTTAGTCTTGAAATAGGATGGATTTGAACAGAAAGCTGTCAATCTCAATCCTTTCCATTGCTTGTTATCAGTGTGTCTTTGTTACTTAAGTTCATCTTCACACACCCATCTCTATCATGACTGTCACAGTAGAAACAATGTCCCTACTACCAGTAAGATTTTAATTGTCCCACACCATCAGTCCAGACCATTGCTAGATCTCTAATTCCTGGAGTAGAATGATCTACTCAATCCAAGGGGGCAGTGGATCCTTGATCCTTTAAGTGTTCTCAACACAATACAAGCACTACAGTTTCTAAATCTGTTTCTTATCTGATTGCCAAGCTGCATCAGGCAGTAATATGCATGTATTGATTTCTATTGAAATACAATCGATCTTTACAAAGGTTAAAAGCTATACAGTCAATCACTGATTATCGACCATGCCATCTTTAGAAGGTCAAACTATTTTAGAAAATCAAATTTTAGAAGGATCAAACTATTTTCCAAAGCACCAAAAGGCAAGACGAGAAACAATGGATGGACACTCACCAAGGAGAGAAGCAACCTAGAACTAAGGAAAAATTTCCTAATGATGATAGCAATCAACCAATGGAATAGCTTGCCTTCACAAGTTGTGGGTGCTCCACAGAGGTGGGTTCCTACCAGTTCGCACCTATTTGGTAGAACCAGTTCGTCAAATCTACCGAACCGGTTAGAAGAGGTTCCACCAGTGGACCCGGAAAGCAGGCCGCACCTACAGAAGAGGTTCCAAAAATTTTTGAAACCCACCACTGGTCCTTGGATGTGATTATTCTACACTATCATGCTCATATTTATAAAACTCAGTGCCTCTGTGAAAGGTAAGGATGACTACTGCGTTTGTGGTGCAATCAGAACATTGCATGTGTTGAAGTTGTTTTAACGCAAACCAAAGATGCCTTTTAAAAAACAAGTTGACATCATATTCTTATGCATGCCAGTGCTGTGTGTGAGGTAATTTAAGGTGGTTCTGACAAGTGTCGTCGGCATCTTCATATCCAGTCACATGGGCGGCAAGCCACTCCCATCCGGTCACAAGGGTGGCAAGCCACTCCCACAAAGGAGGCCACACCCACAGAGTAGGTTCGAACAATTTTTGAAACCCACCACTGGTGCTTCATCACCAGAGGCTTTCAAGAAGAGACTGGACAACCATTTATGTGAAATGATATACAGTCTCCTGCTTGATCAGGGGGTTGGACTGGAAGACCTGCATGGATCAGTCCATCTCTGTTATTCCATGTTCTATGTTCTAGGCATTGGAAAGTTGTCCATCATTCTGAATGAATATGATTCAGGGGGAAATAGTTATGCTAGGTGATTTGAATGGATGGTGGGATCAAGAGGGAAGAATACAGAGAAATGATTCTCAGAGGCTGAAGAAAAATGAGCAATAGGTGAGCATCTGCTTGGAAAAAGATCTGTTTGTTTAGAATATGCGGTTTCAGCATACACTTATTTATATATTCGCATGGCAAAGGAAATGAATTTAAATCTAAAAGCATGACTGACTTGAATATATTTGTGAACTATGTTTTTGCTGGCACTCGGGATTCTTCCTTGTCTCTTGTTCGTTTGCAGACTCTGGAAAACTCACCAGGCAGGCTAATGTGCAGTTCAGGCCGTGCAAGAAAGAGGGGGAAAGTGGGGATAAGGCAAACCAGCCATACCCTACTTGCCCCTTATAGATTTACTTTGGCTAAAATCAAGAATAACCTTTGGCTAGGCCATAACAGATTTGAAGCAGAGCACATTTATCATTTGCATGCTTACCTGGAAAAGGAAAAGCAAGATCGATATTGATGAAGGGATGTAGAAATCCTGCTTTTTTTTAGTTGTGACATTTTGTGTGATTCAAATAAATGTATTTCCATTCTTGGGAATTTTTCTGAACGTTTCTCATAAACCATTCAGTGATCATGAAAGTTACGTGGAAACTGAAGTTTTACGCTTTGAAGATAATTTCCTTCAGCCGTGGAGATACACGTGACTGTAGCATTCCCCCCCCCCTTAGCGCACCTATCCCATATTAATTTTTCTCTCTTTTTTTCTTTTTGCTCTCTTCCCAAGAAAGCATCTGAGTATTTTGCTCCAGTCGGAAGAAAGATTGCAGTAACTGCTGGCATCTATACTTTCAAAAATGAATAATCAACCTTTCCCCACATGTCTCTATCTCCGCATCCTAGCTGTAAGTTGAAACTCCCATGGCAAATAGGAAAGTCTAATTCAACTCAATTCATATTTTTTTACCCTACATTCTTGGTGAAGCTTATGACCAATGCAAACTTTATGGTTTTAGGAACAAAAAAAAGAACACTTCCCTCTTTTTCTTTCCCCTTTAATATTGATCACGAATGAATGAATTATCCTCAGAAGTGATTTCTAGTGTTTTCTAGCATCACGCATCCAATATTTTGATAATATAAATGGTCTTCATTCCGATTACGGCTGGATGACACCACATTTAGTTATGAAACAGTAGTAAGGAAATGCTACGCTCACAAAGGATTCCTGTGAAAAGATGAACTATATTTTACAAAGCCTGTTAAAAAAAAAGGGTGTGTGTGTGTGGTGGCAGCTGTTTAATTATACTATACTAGAACAAAAAGGGAAAATAGCCAAAGTCCAACATTAAATATGCAGCCAAGGACTGGAGCCAAAAAGCAGGAAGTCAGGTGGAGACTCGGAGACTCGGAGATCAGCAGAGACTGATCGGCAATAGCAGCAAACTTATATACCGCTTCATAGGCCTTTCAGGCCTCTCTAAGCGGTTTACAGAGAGTCAGCATATTGCCCCCAACAATCTGGGTCCTCATTTTACCCACCTCGGAAGGATGGAAGGCTGAGTCAACCCTGAGCCGGTGAGATTTGAACCGCTGACCTGCTGATCTAGCAGTAGCCTGCAGTGCTGCATTTAACCACTGCGCCACCTTGGCTCTCAAAAGAGATGCCAGTAAGTGATTTTCTATAATGAAGCACAGAGTATAGGAAACACTCGGAAGTCAAGATCCTATCCCAGGAAGAGGGATAACATGTGAACGGCATTGCAAACTAAGTGGGCTACTTCATGATTGTCACATAGTGACAAAAAACTTACTCTACTCATTCAAAAGAATTGACCCAAGGAAAAGAATGGAGGTGTTTATTTCACTTATCTTAAAGACTCATATAATCGCCCACCTTAAGAAACGCAACTCTGGACAGCCGACTATTACTCTGTATGTAACATAAGTAAATAAACTTTCAGAGAAATTCATGAACATAAATTCTGTTCCGGTAAGATTAAAAGGAGAAAGGAATAATAGTGATACTGTTTCTATGCTTGAGTGTGGATTTGAATACGAGTCTATCTGATTCAAATCCACCACTGCAATCTCTCTATTGTATCATTGGATATATTTATGCATTTTTTTTAAAAAAAAAGGTCAATAACAGTCTTCCAAGCTCTATGACTTTGAGGAGAAGAATGAGGCAATATATTTTGAGGCATATTTTTGAGCTTCCCAAAAAATCTTCGATGAAAGGGGAAATATTGTACTGATGATAATGTTGGTTGTTGTAAGTTCTGAAGTTGTGTCCGACCCATCACGACCCCATGGACAACGTTCCTCCAGGCCTTCCTGTCCTCTGCCATCCTCTGGAGTCCATTTAAGTTCATGCCTACTGCTTTGGTGACTCCATCCAGCCACCTCATTCTCTGTCGTCCCCTTCTTCTTTTGTCCTCAATCTTTCCCAGCATTAGGCTCTTCTCCAGTAAGTCCTTCCTTCTCATTAGGTGGCCAAACTATTTGAGTTTCATATTTAGGATCTGGCCTTCTAAAGAGCAGTCAGGGTTGATCTCCTCTAGGACTGACCAATTTGATCACCTTGCAGTCCAAACGTCTCGCAGATGATGTTAAAGCATTATCTATAATCAGTTTCAAGCATGCAGCTTAGAGTTAAACACAGAAATAATGCTAGATTGAATCATATTGTATCAAACACTATCCCAGGATTTCTGGGAAGGAGAAGAAGCAAATTATTATTGATCATATCCTTTTGGAAATTAAAACCCACTCTTTTTAATGTAACATCTTTGGATTTAATTAACTTAGAATATTGTGATGATCTATGAATTCTGCCATCTTTTCCCAGAATTAATCATTGAGTAAATTGAAATTCAATAGGAAATTTACTATCCTGATGACTAGCAAGATGTCCATCAATTCATTAAGAAGGAGAAGATTCAAAAACTTTTTAACTGTCAGTGCTTGGGTAAGTTGATTTAGACAAATATTGGAGAAAAGATCCTGCTCTGTTCAGCAAATCTTTGCATTGTGAAGTCCTTGATGCTCTCTGAGCCTGGTTGTTTTCTTGCACTGATGATGTTACCCAGATGGCTAATAAAATGTCTGCAAGAAAACAACTAAGCTCAGAGAGAGCTCCAATTAACCCAGGGTTCAACTACAAATATTGTAGTTACACAATATTGAGCTACAAATATCCTCTTCTATTTGAGAATCATTGTATTTTTAAAATGTGTTTTGTTTTGAACTGAAGGGAGAATCTGAATGAAAACATTGTGGGCTGAACTTATGGGTGATAATGATTATGGGTGGATTTTGTCAAAGGTAAAATATTCAATATGACCTACGTGCTGCTGTTAGAAAGTGACATCATAGCCTGGAAGTTCAGCTGTAATGTAAGTTCACTATTCCACTAACTTGCACTAAGTTGATGAAGAAGGCAAGACTTGCCTTATTATGGAGAACAAATCCACAGAAGAGAATTACTTCCATTAAACTTTTTCATACAAGTTAACCAGGAAAGCTTCAGAATACAGATGGATTCCTCTTGATTGGCAGAGTCCATGCAAAAGATCACAGACAGGCTTTATTCATTACCTGTGAAACAGCATCATCTGGTGTCTCATACTATCTATTGCATCTTCCAAATCTGTTCCTTGTAAAGAATGAACAATTATTGTACAAATAGGCTACACTAGTTTGGTTGATGTGAGTATACTATTTAAGTCATTTCTAGTTTATTATACTGTTCCGGATTGGGATGGAGATCATCCATTATTAGGAATATAATTGTTTTTGTAATCAAGCAATTATTTTGAACAATTTATATTCACTTGATTGGTCATTCTTACATATTATACAGTACTAACAATGTTACTTCACAAGTACAACGTTAGTTTTTCTAATGGTTATCTTTGTATCTTTGTAATTTCACATGTACTATCGAGCATTTGCCTGTATTGTACATACATATCATTTCTTTAAAAATATTTCCAGTATTTGTGTAACCTCTGGAAACTTACAAGGTGAAAATCCAGAAATGCATATTATGGAAGCCAGTGATCTAGATTTCTCAGATAGGACTGCATCCTTAAGGAAAACTAAATTCCTTAAGAAATTCTTTTCCTTCCTTCCTTCCTTCCTTCCTTCCTTCCTTCCTTCCTTCCTTCCTTCCTTCCTTCCTTTACCTTTATTAGAGGTAATTTTGAACTACCCATTAAAGTACTCTGTACCCATAGATTCTCTTTAATTGTTCTGTAGACCTAGTAATCTGGCAGAAAAGAAGAAATTTGTTGTGATGAAGTGGGAGTTACAACAACTAAGTAGAATGGTTTTTTAAAAAAACAACAAAAATTCAGGTGATCAATACAGGTAAAAATTCAAAATGCTAAATAGTAGTTTACCTTGGTGCCCGAGGGAAAAAATAGAGGCCAATTATTAGTTTTCAAGATTTCATTTCAGACAAAATTGGTGCAGTGCAGTCCAGAACAGGGGAAAGAGCTTTTGTTAAAGCTTCGTTTATGCCTTTCCCAGTTATATTTTGTTAGATGGAGTGAATGAGAACATCCATATAGGCAGGTTGGTTCAGATGAGGAGCTGAGTTAATATCAGATCGAACTAAGGATTCTTGCAAGGCATGCTGTGAAGCTTAAATACAGACATCACCGTTTTAGATTCATGGTAGATTAGGGATCTTTTGCAGATCTCAGATGCAAAAATCCAGAGTCTTGCTAGATAACAGCACCGAATTAGACTTTTGTGTTACCTCTTATATGCATCAAAATGAAAAGTTGTCCAGGCTCCAGGCTGTGGATAAGGAAATTCCTGTTAAAAAAACAGATTTGAATACCTGTCATGCACAAGATCATTGTTTTAAAAAAAGAATGTCTTCCTGCTGTTTCATAGCTATGCTCTCACAAAGTGGTGTATAAGCAAGAAGGCATAACAACCTCCATTTGACACACAAGCTAATTATAAAATCAACCGAGGGCAGTTTTACAAAGAAAGGCCTTTATTAGTTGATTAAGGCATGCATAAAAGAAGCTTGGCACAATTCGCAGGACCCAGAAGGCCTTATGTTCTGTGCATACCAGTCAATCTTAGAAGTCACCATGTGAGAAGGATTATGCTTAAGAGCAACAATAATGATTGTCTTCAAATAAGACACCTCACTCTTATGCCATGGAGGGGAGATCAGATATCAGTAAGATGATGCATTAGGTTTTTTTTTTTAAGGTGAGACCGAATCTTGCATCTATTGAAGTTTAATCAAGGTGTTAATTCAGTATATTTAACAGAAGATTTAAAGTCAAACTATTCACTATATCACCGATCATTACACACTGTAAGAAAATGTCTTTCCTAAAGTGTTGAGTTTTTGCCAACAAC